>NC_056746.1:211397299-211477299 GCF_019279795.1 Protopterus annectens | reverse complement strand
TTCCATGACCTTCCATATGAGTCTTGTAAGGCTTATGATCATAGCCATATTACTTTCCTTGTGCACAAAACCTGACTGAAGGCTCCAGTTAAAAAGTGATTCAAGTGGGCCAGAGACGTCATGTTTCATAATATTCATTAAACATCCCAAGATGTTCTCAGGGCCCATCAATGCAGTGTGTTTGGCCCTGGAAAGTGCATTGATAACCTGTTCCCTAGTAGTGGTTGGGGGGATTGTGGTATGAGGTATTTCCTTTAGCCTATCAGGAGGGGAGTTGGGGGGGGTTGAGATGAACCTGTCAGCCAAAAGTTGGCAATGGTCTCCAGTTCAGTGTAGATGATGCCATTTACAATATGTTCTGAGCATTGTTGTGTATTTCCCCTGAGGTTACAGGCATAGCTATAGAAAGCTTTCTGGTTGCCCTTTGCCTGAGAAGCTATTGTTTATTGAAATGTAGCCTTTGAAGTATTAATTAAACCTCTTAGCTTCCTGTTTAGATTTGTCAGGGACTTTTAGTATGTATGGCTTTCTTCCTTCAATGCTTGGATAATATATATATTTTTTTTGTATAACTGATTATTATTGTGATCCCACCAAGGTGGCTTGTCTTTTGAGTTTGCCTTATTCTTAATATGAATGGGCACAGCTCACTCTACACAGATATCCATATGGCTGTACAGACATTTTGTAAATAGCTGAGCATATGCTATGATATTTACTGGGTTTGGGAGTACCTGGAATTTCGCCAAGTTGTCACTTACTAGAGAGAGAGTGGTTAACCTTGGAATAGTTCCTAAAGATTTTTGGTTTCACTGGATCCCCAGATTTGATTTTTATTTCAATCAATAATGACTTATAGTTAGATCTGACAAGTGAAGACATTAAATTGAGTGAGGAACATTTGTCCCCCCCCTTGTTCATGAGTACAAGGTCAAGGATGTTTGTACCCCTGGTAGGAGAATGGACCAACTGTTCCAGGATGTTGATATTAAAGTTTAGGAATTGCTGAGGTTGCACAATAGAAGTGGTGTAGGATTCCCATTCTATAAAGAGGTAGTTGAGATCCCCCATGAATATCATATTGGGTTGAACAGTGAGGGACTCTAGTACATTGATATAGGTAGCATATGTTTCCTAGGACAAGGATGAGGACCTGTCAATTGCAAATCATCTTTAGTTCCCTCCTGTGTAGTAGCTGGTCTAAAGATGTAAAAAGCATTACAACCTTGCATTGCTGGGGTACTCTTTGCAACTTTAAACCATGTCTCTGTTACTACACAGATGTCTACACTCTCCAGGGAGAGGAAGGCTTATAAGGAGTGGAGTTTCTTGTTAAGACATCTAGCATTAAGCAGTATCACCTTCAGATATACTTTCATAGTTTCAGTTAAGTTGGTAGGTTTATCAGTTTGGCATTGCCTAAAAAGGGAGTATGAGGGCAGAAATGGTCTTTGCCAGTATCTGAAAGCCTAGAAGGCATAAGTACAGACCATCCCTGGAAAACCAGCATGGTCTATCAACCATGTCCTCCCAGGCCATCAAATGTTGTACCCCTTTGGACTGACACCAGAAACTAAGCCAATTGTTAACATCAATCATTTTCTGTTTGTAACATGGCATCATCCTTGGAGAAGGTAGTATGCTGGTCACTGCTAGGCTCATACCTGCCTGAGATAAATAATCAGGGAACTTGATCATGTCTTGCTTCATATAGTCAAGGGAGGTACATCTCAGGTCATTAACACCCACATGGACTATGACAGAGTCTTACTGGTACCTGTGGCTCAATGCTTATGTGACTTTTCAGAACCTAGCTCCTGAAAGGGAGCTAACCTTTACTGTCTCCTTACTCAGTCTGGTAAGGGGGACATCAGTATGCCTCACTAGAATTACCAATAACTAGGAAATTTGGCTGTGCACTGGTTTGTCTTAAGGGTTTAGCAGTAGAGGCACTGGATAAAGTATTACTATGTGTAGCTGTGGGTGGTGTTTAATGGACTCTTTACATAATGGCTGAGGGCCCTTTCTTTGATTGTACTGTGCAGGAGGTCATAGTGTTTTAGGAGGGTTACCTATAAGTGCTTCAGCATAAGTATGTTTATGTGTAGTCTTTACCCTCTGCAGCAGGCATGGTGCAAGTGTCACTGACAACCTCTATAAGATTAGTTTGAGAAAGTTTTTCCTCCAGTATTAAAGTGTATTTACACCTGTCACATACTGTATCTGTTTCATTAAGAATAAGTGGGTTGTCAGTGTACATGAGGCAATTACTACAATACCTCAGAATACCCATCTTAGCCAGACTAGCTACATAGAGAGAGTCAAAAAAATTAATATCCATGGCTACTGATCTACTAGGGAGGAGTGAGGGAAATTTAAATATTGAATAGGTCAATAAGATAAGGGATTTGATGTGCGATGCTCAGCTTTGCATAAACTGGATGTTCTAGTAGTTAAACAAATCTGTCTAGACAGTAATGCCACAAGAGTGTAGACCAAAAACCTTCTTAATGTAAAATAACTAAAGAATACACTTAGAATAAAAGGCACAATAAGCCTTCATCAGCAATTCCCAGCTCAGAAGGGTGGAGGCTACCCTCTACTTCCACAAAAGTGTAGCCCACAAACCTTTTTAATGTAGATTAACTAGTTTGGAGCCAAAATGCTTAAACCAAAACTAAGACACTTTTAAAATAACTGACACAATAAATCTTCAGCCAGTTCTCTGCTGAGAAAGGGGTAGGCTATCCTCTCCTGCCACAAGAGTATAGACTGTAAACCTTCCCAATATAAAATAACTGATTTGTAGCCTAAGTGCTTAAACCAGAACTAAGACACTTTTAGAATAATAGACACAATAAGCCTTCCACCAGCAATTCCCAGCTCAGAAGGGCATAAGCTATCCTCTCCTGCCACAAGAGTATAGACCACAAATCTTCCTAATGTAGAATAACTGTTTTGGAGTCCAAGTGCTTAAATCAAAACTAACAGACTTAGAATAACAGTTACAATGCAACCAGGCTACTAGCAAGTAGTAATAGATGTAGCAGATTAAATGCAACTGAATACTTTAATAACATACAGCAAAAAGCTTACTAGTGTAGAATGTTACTTGCTCTGCTGCATTAATACATACTAACCATACAACATACCTCTATATGTATAAGTCGGAGTGTCCCTATCATTCCATAAGCAGTGACACACATGTCTGACTCTGATATGGCAGAGCCTGTACAGACATCTGAATATGTCTGTATCTTTATTTCTTCTGTGTGTGTCCCCCACCCCACCTGCCAGCCAACCATCAAGCCTCCCTCTATTGGGCTCAAGCCCATTCATTCCCAAACAGCTGGGAGTTCTCAGATATGGTAGAGTAAAAGTCGTCTGTAAAGGTTTTCATTCAGCCAGATATTACAGTGTTTATTTTCTTGATGATGTCCTGGCAATGGGGGCATTTATGTAGGTCAATAACCATGCCATTAGGCCTGTCCTCCCCTGCCAGCCTTTTCAAGTACCTGAGATACTAATCAAACTTGGATCATCTGGGCCATAGTCAAGGCTTTATCCCTGTAGGCCATCACCCATATCTGCTTATAAATATTAACATGTATAAAATGCATTTTTATATGTAATATTGGTGGTATGTACACATTCAGTAATTACAAGGCAATGCTATAGCTGCTGCATTCTGCTCATTGCAGGCCTCTTAATTAGTAAAACATTAGTCTCTGACTGCTGGCCATAGCAGTAGTAGTATTAGTATGTGTGTGTGGGTCATTGCTGTAGCCTCTAAATAATTGTACAATATGTATGAGTCATGCTGTGTACTGACAATGTACACATCTCAAGATATTTTGAAGGCCCTCCAGTTTCTGCCACAACATGTTAATCCAGAAGTAGAGGCACTATTCCCTGAGCCACTTGTGACCCTCAGGTACTGTACTATAGAGGCTCAAGTGTTCACTCTATATGGCCTATCTGTTAATGGCTTTTCCCCCAAAATAGATAGCATAAATGATTGCACATGTCTCATAAGGATGCATACTTCACATCTACCCATGCAGGCACTTTCACTCATCTTGTTAACTGATATATTGTGTAATGTTATGGCAGAAAAGTAGGACACTGTAAAAAGTAGGACATGTGTGGATGTACAGTGTCACAGATGATATTATCTCTCATCTCTGACAGTCATACATTCCATGTATGTACACTGCATAGATGTTTACCTATGGCATGTTTGCACCATGAAGCTACTTTCTCTTTGACATGTACAGTTTATATTTTGGGATGCATCATTTTTATGTTACTATCGACTACAGCATGGTATTTGTAGCACTTGCAGTCCAATCTGAAAATGGTTCATAAACAGTGGCAGCCTAGGGATTGTTGAGTATGCCTAAAAGTTATTTGCATACATCTTAGGTAGTCACTCTGAATTTAACATTATCAAGAAACATTGTACATGCTTTGCATACGGAGGCATTTGCATGCTGTTTGGTAAAGTACAATGGACCAGATTCAGAAAACTTTGTTGCATTATGCTAAATGAATTTATACAGTGAGCTACCATAAGCAGGGTATGTGCGACTCATAAAACCTAGCTACATGATGTGGCTAGGCCAGATAGTGTGGTAGCCATGCTATATGCTAATAACTGTATAATGAGATGCAGTGTATGATAATGAAGCAAAGATAGCAGAATGATTCAAAAACATTTAAATTACATTCAGCAGAGCTGCACCTGCTTTATATTGGAACTTGATCATATGCCTGTATTCACATGGAGTACATTGCACAATTATGTTAGGGGTTGCTGCAGCCATAGTAAATATGCATCTGCAGAAGGACTGCAGCTGCTTTGCTTGATAATGTGAGACATCACCCTCAGATGCGCCAAGTCATCTGACCATGCTTAGCACTTCATGACCTCCATGACACCAATATAGTAAACCAGTACTGTGTCGCCAGGGACACAGTGCAACAAATTTTGGAAATATCTCTACCTTGTCTGCTATCCACTGGAGGTCATAGATTACCTGTCCCAGTGGATACAAATTTATGTATGTGGTTTTACAACTATTAACTGCAGGGACCTTTCAGTGACCAACTAGGGACAGAGTGGGGGTATCTTAGGCATCCACCTTGACAATACTCCATGCTTTGGCATGTGGGGGAAGAATATGTGGTTCCCCCATACCCCAGGGGAGAGACCCAACACCATGTAGAAATTCTATGATATAGCCCATTTCCCTGAGGTACTTGGGGCCATGGTCTGTACCCACATTGAAGTAACGGCCCTACCTGATGAACAGTGAAGGAGGTCCACGAACCTCAAAGGGTGGTTTATAATGCACAGGGCATCATCTACAATGGATGTGCAGGTCTGGCACACATGTGACCTTAACCAATGGTTTATGAGGGGTAACATCCTACAAGAGCATCTTGTTGGTAATGCTGGATATGTCCGAGAACCCTGGCTGATGACACCCATCAGAAATCCACTATCAAACAGACCATGGATACAGCCATGCACTGTTGCCAACCAGAACGATTATGCAGTGTATTTTTGGAGTGCTGAATGTATACTTTCACTGACTAGTTTCAACCAGTGGCTCCCTACAGTATGACTCTGCCACGTGTACAAAAAATACTGCCTGTTTTGCAGTGCTACACAGTGTCATACTTAGGATGCAGTTGCAGCAAGGTGAGCACTTGCAGGACCAGTAGTTCCAAGCACAACAGGCAGCAGATGCTAAGGCAAGAAGTTAGAGGATGAACCTGCAGCAGGGAATGCATCTCTGCCCAACACTGACTCCCTTGTGAGCCAGGATCCTGAGGTGACAGTACTCTGAGAGATGAGTAGTCTTCCAGGGGGACTCAGGTGGCAGACACTGCATCTGCAAACACCAAGTCCTATTTTCCAACCTGGCGCTCCCCTTCCTTTTGTGTTCATGCCCACCCCTATTGGTTTTATAATCCTCCCCTCACCATTGTCATTTCATGTTTTTCTGCTGTCCTCTTCACCACTGTGTTCCCCTTCCCTCATTTTTACCTCACACCCTGATAGTAATATCTGTATTTCCTTATTACCTAACCTATTCCTTTTACCTTTCTCTTACTTCCCTAACTTTTTCCCCAAGTTTGCCTTGTCTTCAAAAGAAAAAAAATGGGCAGTTGTCCCACAAAAAAGTACATGGCCCATATCCTACCTCCATCTTGCTCATTTCTTATTTTCTCACTTTCTGTTCAACTTTCTGAATACTTTCCCTTTTCATATCTTACCCAAACCCCCATTTTCAACCTTTAATCTAGCCAAAAATAACTACATTACACACAAGCCCAAAAAGGGCTTTCAAAACACTTATCCTTCTGTGATCATACAGTGTGTGAGACAGGAGGTAGAGAGAACCACTGATGCTCATATACAACTAATAAGAAATTGCACTGCCCATTATATAGCAACAATAAAGTCCAATTAATATTAGTATATTGCCATTGGCAGCCACCAGTCATGCAAATGAGCTGAGCACCATTGCACGGAAGTTGTCATATATGAAAAGGAGTAAATCTTAGGACTTTAGCTGACTGCTTCCATGGCTCAGTTTGTTCATGGAATGATTTTATAGAGTGCCAGTGCATTGGGTGGAAGTGTTAATCCTTTCAGGGTTATATGTTGGTTTTTCACTTTTATGCTTCCAGTCTGTATATGTGTAACCTCCCTAATATGTGTTTCCCTGACATGTATAGCGTGATTCCTGCTATGGCTCAACTTGTTAATGCAGTGTTTGGTGGAATATCACTGAATGGAGTTGAAATTCCCTTTACAGTTGAATATATATTTTTAAGGACATTTACATTATAGTACAGGAACTGATAAAAATTTTGATGATGTCAGGACTTGTGTAGGTTGGTACATCATATTACTTTACCATAGTCCACTTAATTATGAGTTTCACATTTCCTAATTTTAATTTCAAATATGTTACAGTTTTCTGTCACTGTCTGTTCCTGTTGCCTTACTGCCACCTCTACATTCCACCCTTAGGCATTTTAGCCTTACTCCCTTTCATAAGTGATTTCTCTGTATATCTGTGGCCTTGAGTTACTGCAATAATTCAGCACCTTAACATTACCATTTGTGCATGTAGTTTCATGACATCTAACCAAGACACTCATGCACAATCAATGTTTACACCAGATGCTTATACTTTACTGTGACCACAGATTGGTGTAACATGTTCTTCCTGAGGGTCCATAATGTGGCTATGATGAGAAGCTTCTTGTCACTAACACTGGCCACGTGTATTGTTAATGAGCCTTGAGTTCTTGTCACAAATGCATTGTAAATGGTGTTGGTTGGCTGAGATCAAGAATGCAGTGTTTCTAAATCCACAGTATATATCTGTTAGAATAGTAAGCAGAAAATATATTAATACCTACTGCTATATGCAGTGCAGCCTAGATGTTAATTTTTGTGCTGTTGCTTGATATTATATATTATGTTATATTATATTATATTATATTATATTACATTACTTTGTGTGTAGTAGCAGACAGGAAGAGGAACTTTACTCCTAAAGAGGCACATATATATATCAGTCTGTATTAGCATATATATATATATATATATATATATATATATATATATATATATATATATATATATATATATATATATATATATATATATATATCTATATATATATATATATGCACAGTATGACCTGTAGTCTGCCATTGCTGCTGTATAGTTTTTTTCTGCAAGGGTGACCACCTCATTTCTTTCCTTCAGTGTTACCAGCCATGGACCAGACAGAATCTCTGCATATGTACAAAACAGTACACTCAACAGTCTCCTTTTTCATGTGGCTGATATGTTACAGTTGCTAGTTTAACCTCCACTGCCTGTTCAACCATTTTCTACACATGAAATCCAGAGATACCTACTGAAAAGTTAGTGTCAACTTCAGGCCCTTCCAAGCTGAAGACACCACATTGGTGCAATCATAGGATGCCTCCTGCAGCCATGTCATGCACACAGACACCTAGCTCAGTACTGATGATGTTGTCAGTGATGAGCTAGGTGTCTGAGAGATGGCTGTCTAATGTAGATCATGGTGGGAGTACCATATAGTGCAGGCATATGTGCATTGTACCAGGGCTTTTGCAACCTGCAATAGTGATGCACAGGTGGCTTATGGACAGACACTTCAGCAAACTACTGTTAGACTTGCCATGCTGTCCCCATGGCAACATAAGGTATCATAGACCAGGGCTAAGGTTGTTGTTGCTGATAAGTCTACATATCACCAGTCTAAGCTCCTGAGGGTCAGTCATAGTCATTTAGGATCCTTCATTCCTTGGGGCAAGCACTGCACTGGCATTTTGTGCAACTGAAATGGAGACATTTAGACCTTTACAGACTTTGCAGACTACTCAGTAACATCCAGCTACAATGGAGGTGTACTGCCAATGTCACATTTCCAGGCTATATCATACTGTGACCAGGTTAATGCAGACAGTAGAATCACTGGTACAGTGGAGGCATACTGCCAAAGTCACATTTCCAGGCTGGGTTCACACAGGTAGTACAAGAACTTGTACAATGGAGGTGTACTACTAATGTCACATTTCCAGGTATATCACACTGTGTTCAGGTTAATGCAGGCAGTACAAGCACTGCTGCAATGGAGTTGTAGTGCCAATGTCACATTTCCAGACTATGTTATACTGCAAATTGGTTCACATAGGCAGTACGAGCACTTGTGGAATGTAGCTATGCTGCCAATGTCACATTTCCAGGCTATGTCACACTGCAAATGGATTCACACAGGCAACACATGCACTGGTACAAATTCAACTCATTAATGTGCACCCATGGCAACCTCTGTCAAATTAACCCATTTAGGTAGTGGGTTGGTGGTGTCCACATCACTAACAGCAATGTCATTGCAATGGTTACATGTGTGGTGTCAGCTGGCAAGGCACATTGCCTTGTCCACATTTGACTGAGCAAGAGAAATGAGATCATTGCTGCCTTAACAGCACCTGGTGCATCCCATAGAGGGTTTGGCTGTGATAGGGCAGGTAGTGACCAGCAGGGGCATTTCTACACAGGTGAGGCTGGAGAAGAGCTCCAGGTGGTACCCAAGTACAACTGTAAGGACCTATGCTACAGGTGCCTTTTGATGCTGTGAAGGCCTGGTCCCTATGCTGTTGGCATGGAGATGATGTGGGAACCCATGCTTTGATTCTGTGCTGACATTATTAGACTCTTTTTACTGTTGCAAATATATTTATTGCATTATGTAGAGGATGTGTAAACTGTTCTACAGAAATCATATATTTTGATGTAGCTAATCCATTGCTTGCAGATATGTCCACTTACCCTCATGTGAACACTTGAGTTGTTACAGCTTCCCACATCTGCTCTGAATGTGTATGTTGTAGCTTTTCAGCTCACTGATATAGAGATACTGGAAGTGGATGGTCACATTCGTCATCATCCTCCTAATCAGAGTCATATTTGGGATACAATTTTAAGTAACTATTCACCATGTTACAAGAGATGTAGCAAGCATTCAACATATTTCAGACATTCCATAGTGTATACTGGAGGATGTAACCAGAGCAGTCCAGACAGCTACAGTGCATCTTTAGCTAGCTAAGGACATGTCAGAGGATGTTATGTCTGCAATGATGGGAATGTTTGCATGCCTCTTTTGTAGATACCTGTAGAGAATGTATGGGTTTTAGTGGATAATCTGTATTAGCTAATAATTATCTGTGTAGGATATGTCCATCCTCAAAAGGATGTTATAGCACACTGGCATATATTGGTATCTTGACAGAGTCATTGATAGATGACACATACATTGATGATGAGGCCTGCATAATCACATACTAACTGACAGTTTACAGAGTAGAATCAATGCCTATTTAAGTAGATGGCTGCCTTGTAACACTGATGGTTTGTGAATGGAAATATGTTTGCCATCCGCTGTCCTGAGGATGCCTGGTATGTAGCAGATATTGTAGAATTTACTCATTATGGGAGTAATGTCAGATTGTTTTTCAGGAAAATAGATATACTGGTCCACATCGGCCAGGAGGGAATGCAGCAACTAATGCAGGATGCAAATGCCCGATCCCTGTGAAATGTATGCTGTCTCTCCAGTGGGTTTTGGAAAGTGTCTCTTGTCAAGATGATCATAACAGTTGTTACCCAGGTCTGTAAATGTATTGGTGGAACCCTGACCCCTGCTGGACTTAATACGGATTGCAAGTGGAAGTTTTTAGTTTAATTATTTGGTTATGTAATTAGTAGGAGGTGCTTTTAGAATTATTTAAGATATGTAATTATGTGGTTTTAGTCCTTGAACCGAAAAACTAGAGTGATTTAGTGGATTTGTGTTTTATATAATAAATATACTTTTACTGGTTTGTCTAGCTTTTATCACTTTATATTTGGATTTATGCTCTTTGTAGTGGTACAGTCAGTTCTTCCATGGGCAGTGATCCAGCCTTGCACCTGTTAAGGATTTTCAGGGATGAGACACTTGATCCTATTCAAAGGACAATGGAGAATTATGTTAGATATCCAGGGGATCATTTGTTAGACTGTGAAAATGAGATTTCTAGTGGTGAGTTGTTGCACAAGCCATGGGGAAAGACGTTTAGAAAAAACAAGAAATAAAAGAATTGTTAATCCCTTTATTGTTGTGAGCAAGCATTCCACTAGCTTTTTATCCTCTGAGTCATTGGAACTGTTTTCAAAATTGGAGCAACTTATGGTAAAGCTAACTTCTGTGCATTGTAATTTGTTAAGTCTGCAGTGGAATGTGGATGTAGATATCACTCCCAGAGGCTTGAGAGCTTTTAAGAGTCCCTCTACTCCATTTGATGTCATAGACAGGGAAGATAAGAAATTTCAACCAAGGTAGTTGGCTGCCGCCCACCGATATGTCATGGACTGGCTTATCATTCTGAATGAGAGGGATGCGTTCAAACAAAGATGAAAAAGTATAATTTCTTCTGTTTTTCGCTCTCAAATTCACTCAAAGCTTCCCAGCTGGAACAGTTTTTGGGGGATATAAATGAAAAGTTATCCAGTTTTGAAAAAAAATTTACTGGATAAAAAGAAATTAAAATTACAGAGAGACATGCAAGATTAAGAAAGTGGTCAAGCCTTTCTGTGGAGATCTAGTTATAAGAGACGTCAGTCGAGCATGTGCTTCCAGCATCAGGAAGTGAATCAGGATCAATGTGGTGCATCTTGCACTTCTTCGGATGTTATAGGAGGCTCCACGGATTGGGAAAGAGATGATGCATTATATCCTCCACTTCCTTCAGCTTGAGATTCAAGATGTATGCATGAAACGTTTTAGAGAGAGAGAGAACAATCAGATAATGGTAGAAAGTGAGGGAGGGTGTATTATGAACAGGAAGCATCGCTTCAAGAGAAGGACAGTATCAGCAGCGAGATAAGAAAACCAGATGGCACTGATGTAGCAACTGCTAATTCAATGACTGTTGACTGTGGGAAAAGGGACTTTTTGGGGTTGGTTGTTAATCTTTCAAGCAATATACTCAATGATTCACAAATGTATGTGTTAAATCATGGTCTGAAATGTATTCCAAAGTTTTACTTAGGTTATATGCACTCGAAAGTGAAATGTTTCATTTAGCAAGAAAGTTACATTTGATTGATTTTTTAAATAATTTTGATACAAATGATTATGTTTTAAATAACAGTTTACTAGACACAAAATCGGAAATGGCTGAAAGTTTAGATGGAAGTTTTTATTCATGTGCATCTAATATAGAGGAAGAATTTATATGTAATGCATATTGCCAGTTAGATACTAATTGCATAGCATGTAAAAGTAGTTTCATACCTCCTTTTAAACAGGAAGGGGTTGAACAATTTTTGGCTATGGTAAATTTTGCTATGGAATCATCTTACACTGATTTCATTAAAAATAAAAGTGAGATTCAATAAGATTTGACTAAAATGGACTGGAGAGTATTACAGGACCTTAGTAAGCAAGAAGAGCTAATTTTAAAACCTTCAGATAAAGGTAATAAAAGTGTAGTAATGCATTATTCACAATATTTGAAATATTTGAAAATGTGTTGAGCCTCTTAGTGATAAAAATGTGTATAAGATAGTTACTATAGCTGAATATAAAAATGATTTGATAGAGTTTCAAGAATTGTTTAATAAAGGTCATAGGTCGAGCTGTTTATCTAAAAATAACGTAGAAAAAAATGTTTAGCAGCGAACAGTGTGGGATAGCCTTTTTTAACTGTCTTCCTAAAATTCATAAGACTCTGCATGACCCTCCAAGATGGCCAATAGTATCTGCATGCAGCTACTTTCTACGTAGTATTGGTTTGTTATGTTAAGTGTAGTTTAAAATTACCTTCATGTATTAGAAACATGTTTGATTTTCTTGACAAAATATCTGCTTTAGAAAGGAATAGTGAAATATATTAGCTTGTAGTTGATGTTAAAAGCCTCTATACCAGCATGCAACATAATTTTGGTATAGATGCTTTAAAATTCTTTCTACGAGATAGACCAATAGCATATTATACAATTGACTTGGTTTATTTTTGTTTGGCATGTAATTATTTTGAATTTAACAAGGAATTATATTGTCAGTTGCAGGGCACTGCTATGGGGGTATCTTTTGTCCCCATGTATGAAAATTTATTTATGGACTTGTTTGAAACAGATTGCCTTTACAGACAGAATGTTTTTACTTAAGTATTATAGATACATAGATGATTTAGTTTTTGTATGTAAAGGAGGATATGAATTGGTTGGAAATGTTATAGAAAAGTTACACAATAACAGGTTTGACATCATGTTTGATGAATTATAATGTGGAAAATGTGTATTTTTTGGATGTTCATCTTAAAGGTTTATCTAATGGTAAGGTAAAAACAAAAGTTCATAGGAAGCTTGAGAATAGCAGCCATTTTCTGGAGGGGGAACAGCTGCCACCCCCATACCATTAAGGCATTTCCCTACGGTGAATTTTTACAGATTTACAGATTGTGCAATGATAGTGATGAATTGGAAAGAGAGTTATATAACAAAACTAATATGTTTGTAGAGAGAGGCTATGATAAGGAAATTGTTGATAAGTCTTTATACCAAGTAAAGAATGAAATCCAGGTAAAATATGTGAAAATCGGAAGATGTACCTATAAAATGGGGGTTGGGTGAACAGTGTACCAACAGTAAAAAAAAAAAAAAATTATGTAGTGACTACTTATAATATGAGTGAACAAGTGATAAATATTAGAACATTTTATTGAGGGTTTTTTATTAAAATTTAAGGATTTGGAAATATGTTAAGTGATACCCCACTGTTCTCATTTAATAGGTGATGTAGTATTCAATATATGATTTTTCATAGTAAATTTGTTTTACTTGGGAATCATTTATTTAAAGAACCTATGTACATGGGAACTTTTACCCGTAATGGTTGCATTAGTTGTAAATATATTGTTAAAACATTTGATAAAATTAATGGACTATTTTTAGACTTAATTGAAGATACTGTTGCAACACACAGGGAATTGTTTATGCACTGAAATGTCATTATAAATTGTTTTGCATGGGGAAAGCAAGAGGGCTTTCAAGCTTAGATTACAAGAACATGTCAGAGACATTAAGAATATTAGACTTGAAAACCCTCTTGCCTTGCATTTTAAATTGCATCATGATAGTAATAGAGAGGGACTTAAAGGTATCATTTTGGAGCGAATAAATGTTTATGATAAAATGTTTAGACATTAAAAGGCAACTATTGTACAAAGAAGCTGTAGCAACAAGATGAAAAAAGCAAACCAAGAACACCTACTAGCAGCCGTTGAGATAGGTAGATGAAGAGCAAAGCGTGAGTGTTGAAAAAGTTGTACAAAGAAGCTGTATTTATTTTAAAATATGGAATCCTGACCCCTGTTGGACTTAATACAGATTGCAATTGGAAGTTTTTCATTTAATTACTTGATTGTTTAATTAGTAGCAGGTGCATTTAGGATTATTTCATAGGTTCATAGGTTCATACTAGGCTATCTGCCCTAGGGCATTTATAAACCTAGCCAGAGTGTGTTTGGCTTTCGCCACCCATTTTAAATTAATTTTGCTATGCCCTTTTTCGAGGTTAGTATACTGTGCCTCTGTCTAACAGTGACACAGAAGTGATACCCGGGGTAAACCTATGATCTCCCATCCACTCATCAAGATTCCTCTTGAAGAGAGTCAATGAGGGACTCTGCCTAACCTGGACTGGGATTTTATTCCAGAGTGAAGGGAGCCTCTGGGTTATGAATCTGTCCCTCCAGCATGTCCTATTTATTTCAGTGCTGAGGTTCAAGTCTCTCGAGCGCGTAGCTCGATGGGATTTGAATTTTCTGAGGTGCAGCATGTCCATTAATTCCAGGTTGGACATGGCTTTATACGTCAGGCACAGATCGCCTCTGAGCAGGCGGTATGCCACTGAGTAGAGCTGGAGTTTCTTTAACCGGGCAGCATATGGTATCTGTTTGAGCCCTTTGATCCTCTTGGTGAGGTACTTTTGGGGTCTTTCCAGTTGCTGCAGGTGTCTGGTAAGGTACATCCCAAAAGGGGCATTGTACTCAATTATGGGCCTGATATGGGATGAGTAAAGAGGCACAATGACCTCCCCTAATCTAGATGTGAATCCCTTCATGATTAGGTGGGCTATATAAAATGTTTTTCTAACCACTTTGGCCACGTGGTTGTCAAATGAGAGATTGCTATCAACTTGGGTCCCCAGGTCCCTAATTACTTCTTCTGTACTTAATGGATTACCACCTATGTGGTAATTTGTGGGCACTTTGTTTTTGCCAAAGGGGATGACCATACACTTTTTGGCGTTTAGCTTGAGGCCATGGCTCTGGCACCAGTTGTCTGTTTCTATGAGGCCCTTTTGAAGGATGCTTGTGTCAGCTGGAGAGTCGATTATGGCTCCCAGTTTGCAGTCATCTGCGAACTTGGTCAGCCACAGTCCTTCCGTGTTGGCCTGTACCTCTGAGAAATATATACCGAACAAGAGAGGTCCCAGGACAGAGCCTTGTGGGATGCCACTTGTAACTGGTTTGGAGTCTGACATGGCTCCAGCAATTCTAACCATGTGGGTTCTGTCCTTGAGCCAGTTTGCAACCCATCTAGTGACATAGGGGTTTATATTTAAGCTGGTGAGCTTATCTATAATGCCCGATGTGTAATTACGTGATGCTTTTACTCCTTGAAGGCTTTTTGAGACAGAGTGCGAGAATGATTTAGTAAGTTTGTGTTTTATATAATAAATATATGTTTACTGTTTTTTTCTGGCCTTTATCGCTTTATCTTTGGATTTTTGCTCTTTGTTGTGGTACAGTCTGTAAATGAATTGGCCTACCTCTGTGTCCTGCTACCTCCATAGGTTGACATATTGGATATAATTCACTGAATATCTGTGCAACGATATAGACTCTGTGCAGCTGTTTCAACCTGCTGAGGTCAGTGCCAGACTTCACAGCCTAGAGAATCTTATGAAGTAGTATATGGTGTTCTGAGTTGACTGGCTGCTTCTGCTGCAATAACAGCTTCCACAGCTGTGAAATTTGCTAACAGAATAGCACATTATTCATCTTTAGTTAGACGTTGTTTTATGGTTTTGTAATGTCTGCTATTGCATTCCTATACACTTTCATAGTTGTATGTATCTATGTACATCATTGCGAGTACCTCTAATGCATTATGTATCACATTGTTTCCATTCACAGAACCGTTGTGCTCATTTCCATAGAAATGCTGCCATCATTTTGTTGATGGTGTATTTACTTTCTTCAGCAGTGCTACATGTGTTTATGAATTGTGGACTGTCATGATACATTGTTTTGTTTGCATCTATTTTCACCACACTGAACACAATTTGAATGAATACTACAAACAAATATTAGTGTAAAGACCTCCTGAATCACTGCTTGTGTGTATGGCAGAAGACTCAAAAGTGGTTAAAGAGCCCTGCAACTCTACACCTAGCTAATATAAAAGTCAGTAGCGCAGGTACGCTGCACCAAGCAACAATCAGAGCACAGTGGTGTTGATGTTAAGTTATGGGCTGTGTATGTGAGGTACAGGGATACCATATTATGAAACAATTCCTAAAATATATATAATGGACAGGTAAGGATCCAAGGTGGTTATCATATTTATCACTTGGTTTAAGATAATTTGTTATTAATGTTCTACTCTGGTAAACAAATTTAAATATAAATATAATATATAAATACAAATATGTATACGTTAAGGGACAGACTACAAAGGAATTACAATACATGGGAAAATATGTTCTAACAAACACTTGTCATAAACTGTAGCTACACTGCATTAACACTAAATAACTTTCTCTACTTTCTCAGCTATTTCTGCTGACTCAGCTGTTCTGTAAGTTGCACATATATCACATAGATGCAACTGGTCCTCAGCATGGCCAGAATAAAGGTCTTAACTAGTCTTACATGGCATGCTTTGAATCATGTTATCTCATCTTATGGTGTTCACTGCACAAGCACTTTCTAGGCATTTTGCTATAAACAGTTCAGGTAAGACAATTACTACTGTTTATAATATTTAATTTATTAACATACTTAAGGAGTAAGTCAGCTGGTCCTTCTCTGACCTTTTTCAGCCATGATCTTTGCAACAAGGAGAAAGGTAAAGCAATATATATGTATATATATAGTGAGTAGATAGCCAGCATGATTTTGGGAAGTAGGAGGAAACCAGAGTACTCAGAAAATACACACACTCTCTCTCTCACACACACACACACACACACACACACACACACACACACACACACACACACACACACACACACACACACTCACACACACACACACACACACACACACACACACACACACACACAGACACACACCATATATCTCAATTGTCCAGATTTTTGCAGAATGTCCAGATATTGCCTCATATTTTTGGTCTGCTCTCCATAAAATATCTGGCTTTCTGGCAAACCACTGAAGATTGACGTCACTAAATGATGATATACATTTGAGTTTCAGACTTCCTGTCATTCAGAAAATGAATTCTAACATAATTCCTGTTATGCTAGTAACTCTTATAAAAGCAGTATTTAAAATCTGTCCCATTTTTGGGCCTTTGCCCTCCCATTATTTTAAGCTTTCTCCAAATTTTTCACACTAGAGGTTGAGAGGTATGCCACACAGACACTCAGTGACCAGAAGCCAGGACTGAACCACAGACTTTAGTTCCAGAAGACAGAGACCTTTACCAATAAACCACTGTGCAACATCTTGACACACAGTGAGCAGGCTGACATGTTTAACCCAGACTGTAGTGTTACACTTTTCCAAAAGGTGGTTACTTTTGAATCTTGTTGCCACTGAACTGTACTAAAGCTTTGTTTGGGAGATGTGGCTGCCTTCTATGTACAAGACAGTGTAGCTACATAATTCTTACCACGCAGCTACTGATGCTTTTATCTGTCATGTTTTGATTGTCGCTGTTATTGTTCCTGTATGAACTAATAACTTTGGTATTTTTAATACTATCATCTCTGAAGCTGATGGAGACATTTGGTCCTGCTGGACCTTTACATCACTTAGGCTATTTTGAATGGGTATTTTGGTATTCACTGTAGAAAGATTTATTACTTTGTTGTACCAGTAGATCACATTTTCTGTCCATGATGTTTGAAAGTCTGCAGGAACTGGTTACCCGATGAATTTCTGAGATATTAAAACAGAAAGACTTTCCAAACTAGAGCAACTAGTATTTAGTTGTAACTTTTTATATTTTTACTTATTTTGTTACTGTTCTATTTGAGGAAGTATTTAAATAATTTCTTATATTCGTATGTATGGGTCCCAATAACAGCTTCTATCCTGCTGGGGTTCTCCATTATTTTTCCAGCAACCTCACATGTCGAGGGAGCAACCTTCCAGATCTTCATACTGATGTCTGTGCATGTGTGTACGTGTGTAAAGATATATATATATATATATATATATATATATATATATATATATATATATATATATAAGCGCTGAATATAATAAGTGTTGGTATCCTGTGTGTTTTTAGGATTTTGAGTTTTCAGGATTTTGAACTTTCAGGATTTTGGTCTCTGGATTTTGGGCTATCAGGATTCTGTAGCGCTTATATATATATATATATATATATATATATATATATATATATATATATATATGGATCTACTTGTTTTCAGCAAATGCTGTTTCATGAAAACGGGACATTCGCGAGTGGATTTACGCGAAAGTGCGTTTTATCGAAAATGCACTTTCGCAGAAATTAGTAGGTAAAACAAAAAACTAAGTTATGTAAATAAAGAAAAAAACATGCGGTTTGCATGTTAACTTAGTTGTCCATCAAAGTTTAGTGTTGATGTACAACTAAGCGGACTGTTGTTGAGATTGTAGTACAGTGGGGATGAGGGAACATTCCCTTTTTCCCACTGTAATGCAATCTCAGAGTGAGAATATTAAAAGAGGGGGGTGTGGGGGCACAGTCTCCCACATGGGGGTTCAGAGGGCCTTGCCACCCTGCATAAAAGTGTTTTAAGTGTTAGTTTTTTTTTTGTTATGGATTTACATGAAAGTGCGTTTTCGTTGAAATGCACTTTCGTGTAAATGCATTTGCGGATTTATGTTTCAGTGAAATGCAAATTTGTTAGAATGCAGTAGATCCATATATATATGGGCTACCAAATGCCCATCTGATCACCTCCTCTTTAAACAATTAAGAAATGCCACCAAGAAGGACACTCTTAGAGACAAAAAAGACTTCTACCTTCACCTCCAAAAATCCACTCAACAAACTCCACAAAAATTTTGGTCAGGGTTAAACAAACTTCTTCAGCCAGGTCACTCTACTACTCCTGCCCCATTAGGTTTCAACCATAATAATTCCAGCCTGATCCCTGATGCCTTTAATAACTACTTTACAGAAGCCATTCAATCCCTAGCCAATTCTCTTCCTCCACCTACTGCCTTCCCACCTAATACCTCCAAGACTTCACCTCCTACCTTTCATATACACCCTGTTCCTACATCTTTTATCTACAAGCTACTTAAAAAACTGAAACCTTGCACCCCTTCTGCCTTCCATCTCCCATCTGAATACCTACAAATTGCCGCAAAAGCTATAGACTACCCCATATCTATCCTTATTAACAGATCTATCTCTGAAGGCAAAATCCCTACCATATGGAAAGTATCCCACATCATCCCTCTACATAAAGGTGGATCTTCTATAGAGCTTTCTAACTACTGACCTATTGCCTTACTCTCCCCATTAGCCAAGATAATGGAAAAATGTATTCACAAACAACTACTCAACCACTTACTACAAAATAATCTACTAGCCAACTGCCAACATGGCTTTAGACCATTCCACAGCACAACAACTGCCCTTCTATCCTTCACTGACTCGAAATAAAAATCGTAACAATAACTCCTTTTCCTCTGCGCTATTTATAGACCTGCCAAAAGCTTTTGATATGGTTAACCATAACTTACTTCTACGTAAACTAAAGTATCATTCTCTTGATCCACTAGCATTACAATGGTTTAGTTGTTATCTTCTAAACAGACAGCAAGCAGTACTTTGGGACAACAAACTGTCTTCATTACTTCCAGTAAATATGGGAGTCCCACAAGGCTCTATCTTAGGTCCCCTTCTTTTTTCCATATTTATCAACGACCTCCATATGAACATACCTCAAGCCACCTGCATCCAATATGCAGATGACTCAACCTTAATCTGTACTGCTAAGAACATAGCCTCCCTCCAGTCCCTAACCCAAACTGTTTTCCAAAATGTAGAAAATTGGTTTATGCAACATTGCCTCCTGCTTAATCCCAAAAAAACAAAACTACTGCTTTTTACTCCATCTCATAAATCACCCACTCCATTCTTCTCTATTACCTCTAACAATGCTACAAACATAACCCTGATACTACCACCGCCTACTAGGTGTTACAATTGATAACCGTCTTAACTATGATGACCATATTAACTCCACCATAAAGACTGTTAACAAAAAACTTGGAACCCTCTATAGAATTAAACCCTTCCTTATCCCCACAGCCAGGAAAACTATTGCCCAAACCCACCTCATTTCTACCCTTTTCTATGCCTCAGCTATTTATACAAACCTATCTAAAAATAATATCTCCAAACTTTCTACCTGTTATAATAGCATAGCTAGATTTATCACAAGCTCTCCATTTCAAACTCACCATTGCCTTAACCTTAAACAACTAGGATGGCTAGAATTGCAGAACCATATACTCTGTCAACAGTTACTTATCACTCCAAAGATCCTACACCACCCCAGTAACACCCCTATCCTCACTAATCTGATTACACCATATAAAAACCTAGCTACACTATGTTCTGCTAATAAACTCCTGGTCTCATCAGTTAAATCTAACAACAAAGCTGGTGACTCACTTTTCTCAAACACTATAGGTAAAAACTGGAATCAGTTCCCTCCTGAACTTTCTACTCTAGCCTCTACTTCTCTATTCAAAAAGCATATTAAAGAACATCTTAAAACTCAGTGGCTTTGTCCTTGTGCTAACCCAGACTGAAACTTTTCCCCTCCTGCTCATACCCCTTCCCCTCTCCCCTAGCCTATACCTCCAAATCTACTGATTTCTCTTTTTTTCTCATAGTAATAGGATAAATGTAAGGACCTGACTCTGTTTGCCCATACCCAGCTTGTGCTTAGTGTACTTGTTATTTTTTACTTAGTTTAATCTTTTAACATAATGTCTTTAGTCAATTGTACCTCTGTACTGTTATTATACATGTCTTTGTTATATATTGTTAACTTTGTTAGTGTTCATGCTTGGAGCTTTTCTCCCCGGGCCTCTACTGAAAATGGACATTTATCCAGTTAGACTAGCCCGGTCAACAAAAATAAAATAAAAATAAAATATATATATATATATATATATATATATATATATATATATATATATATATATATATTAGGGAGGCCTCTTGTTTGAATGTGTGGAGGATGTTGGTGGGAATGTTAACTAGTAAGACACCAAGGATAGAGGCTTGTGGCACACCAATGGTGACTGGGAGGTATGAAGAGAGGGGATAGTGCCATTTTACTGACTGATATTTATTGGATAGGTACCTTTAGAAACATGGGGGGGGGGGTTGAGAGAAACCTAATGAGGAAATTTTAAGAAAATCTTTGCTGTGACAAACTGTTTTCAGAGGCTTTAGACAGGTCTAGAAATAAGGAGGAGACTAGTTTGCCATTATCTCTAACTTTACTGACTATCTGTACAGGTAAAGAGTGCAATATTAGTGCTATGGGAAGGATAGAAGCCATGTTGTGTTAGTAACAGGAGATGTTCTTCATGTTTCACTGTTGCAGTCATCACACTTGGGTTATCTGCCTGCAGGTAGCCTTCATTCGGCCTGAATACCAGAGTCTTAGTATTTCTGCATCGGATGCTGTCACTTCTTCCATGATGTCAGGTTGTCAGGGGTATAAAAACAGGCAGCTAACGCCATTACATCAGTCTTCTTGCCGAGGAGGAGCCCGAAGCACAAGCAGTTCACAAGTGCCAGTCAGCCGCTACCTGAAATTTTCATTTTTCAAGTTGATAATCCTGAAGTCTTCTAAAGCTAAGTACCCCGTTGGGGATCCTTTCTTCTTGCTCTAACCGATGTCAGAAAAAGTTAACAATTGTCTTGCCTGTGGAAAGCAAATACCTCACAGAGATTTTCATTCTTACTGCGTCATCTGTTTAGGCCCAGTCCATGACATCCCTCTCTGTCGGTTTTGTGCCTTGTTTAATGCCCGAACCATTCATCGTTGGGCTATTTTTGTTGCTAAATTCTTTCACTCTTGATCTCTGTATTCTGAAATGGCTTCAGTAAACCATCTGACTACTGATCTTCTGAAAAAACATTAGGATAAAGACAGAGACAGACCACATAGGTCCAAAACTGCCAACAACGATTCTGTTAAGCTAGTCACCAGTCCGCCGGTACTCAGTGAGGCACCTTTGCAGCCCCTGAGGCCCGCTTCTATGGATTCACAGGCCTCTGCTGAGACCCATTCGGAGTCCGGTATGCCGTGAGATGCTTCTTCAACTATGGAACCAGTGGATGTCTCTACCTTGGATGGGTCCGAAGCCGCTGTGCAGGCATTGGCTTCTGAGGGTGTTTTCTGACCTACCGATGTTCAAATCAAACCGACAACTTCTTTTTTGGCCCAAACTACCTAGTTTCTTAGGTCCAGAGTACGGACTACACCTAGAAAACCGACTACCAAAGCACATGCTCAGGCCCCCATGCCACAAAAACAAATGCTTAGAATGGCTGAAGACTTTATAACGCTAATTAGGGGAAGCCAGCCTTCCCCTACTAAGAGACAAAGGATTCAGTTGCCTTCAGATTCTACAGACCAGGAGTCTGATGACTCTGACCTTTCTGATTATCAGGACATGCCCTTATCAGCCTATGAGGATTCAGATGCAGGGGAATCCATTCCCTCTGCCTCCCCTCCAGAGGATTTCTCTTTTGGTGAAACCTTGCATACTTTAAGAGAGCATTTCCATTGGGAATGCCAAGACTATCCTCAGTCCAAAATGAGACTCAGAGAATTTTTAGAGCTACCTCAGCATAGGCCATTCCCCCTGTCCTGGATGTTGTGGATGATGTTTTCATGGAATCCAGTCTTATTCCAGACACCTTACCTCCGGCCCCTATGAAACCTGACAAGTACTACTGAGTACCTGATTCCCACAAGTTTCTTTTCAAGAATCTTACTGCTGATCCAGAGATCATTTCTCAGGGACCTAAAGGTATTAAGGCTACTACAGCCAAAAATCCTACCTGTTTGGACTGGGATTCCAGAGCTTTAGACATATGAGGTAAGAAGGTATATACCTCTGCAAGTCTTGCTATCAGGGCATTGAATTGCCAGTTTCAGATGCTGAAGTACCAGCAACATATTATGGAACGCATTAAACAAAAAATGGTAATATTTCCAGATTGTGCAAAAAATAAAGATTTGCAAGAGCTTATGCATTCTGCAAACCAAGTTAGCAAGCATACTTTGCAGTGTGGTTTTGATGCCCTAGAAGCATCTTGCAGGGCTACAGTCACTGGCTCTGTACTGAGAAGATATGCTTGGCTGAAGGAGCAGACCTTGCCAGATCATGTCAAATCCAAATTACTAGACGCTCCTTTAAATACAGATGTTTTGTTTGGCACCAAAGCAGAAGAAGTTCTTAAAAAGATGGAAGAAAAAGCTAAATCTATGCAAACTGTTAAAGAATTCTTACAAGTGCAACCACCTCGATTCAGTAGGCATTACCCTTTAAAACACTGGTCCTTTCCAACCCTCTCCAGGCCTTCCCAAACAAGACCCAGAGGAAACAGACCACCCAGACTACAGTCTCAGGGTATGCAGAGATCTAAGCAATGGAGTGCTCCCACCCCTAAAACAGGGAGTGGTAAGCCACTTCCCTTGGAAAAAGTTCACAATGACTTCTCAACTCTACTTCCCAGCCCTGCCCAATTGCTTTTTCCCCTAGGAGGAAAACTTACCCTTCAAAAACTGTATGTCCATCACTCAGGACCGATGGGTCTTCTACATTGTATCCCAGGGGTACAAATTTTATTTCCATTCACTGCCAACCCCAAGCGGGTTTCCAGACCTTCCTCCAAACCAGTGGGCAGAGGCTCAAAACCAAGTTCTTTACCTGCTCAACATCAGAGCTATTCAGCCAGTTCTAGTAGAGCAAAGGGGTCAGTATTTCTACTCCAGACTATTCCTAGTACCCAGGAAAGATGGCTCTTGGTGCCCAATCCTGGATCTTTCAATTCGCAACACATTCCCAGTGGTCCCAAAATTCAAGATGCTTACCCTGCAACAGCTTCTCCCTATGCTAGCCAAGGAAGCCTGGTTAGTCACCCTAGACATAAAAGAAGCTTGTCTGCACATCCCCATCAGGGAATCATGCAGGAAATATCTACGTTTCAGGGCAGGATCTATGCATTATCAGTTCTCCGCACTTCCCTTTGGCTTACCTACTGTGCCCAGGGTATTCACAAAAAGCCTGGTTCCAGCCATTGCATACTGCAGGCAGAGAAATATCCAAATGTACCCGTACTTGGACGACTGCTTGATTCAGGCAGACAGCCAGGAATTGCTGCTTCAGCATCTGGCATTTGTAAAAAGCCTTCTCACTTCATTGGGGTACACCATCAATGAAAAGAAATCACAACTGGGAGCAAGCTTGGACACAACTTCCCAGATGGCATTTCTCACTTCAGAAAAACAGGTCTGTCTGACAGACTATATCAAGCAAATGGCCACTAGAACCTAGATAACTGCAAGAAAAATACTGCAAGCCCTAGGGTTCATGGCCTCATGTAGTCTGCTAATCCCATATGCAAAACTGCATATGAGAAAACTTCAATGGTACTTAAAAGGTCTTTGGTGCCAACATTCTCAGGACCTGGAAACAGTCATTCCTATCAAACCTTGTCTGAGGGCAGAGTTCCTTTGGTGGGCAGAAGCATGTAACCACAACAAGGGACTGCATTTTACTCTACCCCACGTCACCCAAACCCTGACCACAGACACATCAGACTATGCATGGGGGGACAACATGACTGGCAAATGCATTCAGAGCCACTGGAGCCCAAGCCAAATTCTCTTGCACATCAACCAAAAGGAGATGCTAGCTGTACAGAATGCTCTGACAGCTTTCAGATACCTAATCCTTCCAGGACAACTGCTGATAAAAACAGACAACACCACAGTTATGTGGTACATAAACAAGCAGGGGGGAACCCATTCTTACCCACTCTGCAGGTTAGCTCTGTGGAGCACAGCTTTGGACAACCAAGTCCATCTACAAGCTCAATTCCTGCCAGGCAAACAAAATTCACTGGCAGATGACTTAAGCAGAAATCTCCTAGACCCACATGAGTGGAAACTGGAACCCAACTCATGCAAACTTCTAACCCACAGGTGGGGGACACCAGAGGTGGACCTCTTTGCCTCCCTCCAAAACCATCAATGGGGCAAATTTTGCACTGGAAATCCCCACAGCCAAGCATGGAAAGTGGATGCCCTATCCTTTACATGGGAAAACCTCTCCATTTATGCCCTTCTCCCTTTGCCCCTCCTCTCAAAAGTACTACTCAAGATCAAACAGGACAAACCAAGGACAATCCTTATTGCACCGGACTGGCCCCACCAGCACTGGTACCCATTCCTATGCAGTCTGGCAGCAGTGCCACCCTGGCACCTACATCAGACCCCCTCCCTGCTGTCCCAGCAGGAGGGACAGATTTTGCATCCTCAGCTGCAAACCCTGAACCTTGCAGCCTGGCTTATTCCCTGAATACTCTCCAAGTAACCCTCAGCAGACAAGTGCTGGATGTCATCCTTGAGGCCAGAAGGCCTAGTACTAGGAAATCCTATTCAGAAAAATGGAAAAGATACTGTTCTTGGAGCCAGTCTCAAGGAAAGGACACAGCCGTGCCCACCTTACCTCAAATCCTAGATTACCTAGCAGAGCTGCTCCACAAAGGCCTATCCTTCTCTTCTATTAAGATTCGTGCCTCGGCCATTTCAATACTGATGCACCTCTCTTTTCTCACCCTCTGGTCAAACATTTCCTGAGAGGTGCTAACAATTTAAGACCCCTGAGGAGAGCTCCCGCCCCTGCCTGGGACCTTAACTTTGTACTAGAGAAGCTCACGCTTCCCCCTTTTGAGCCTGCTGCTACAGCACTGTTGAAATTCCTCTCTTGGAAAACAGCCTTACTTCTAGCCATCACTTCAGTTAGAAGAGTGTCTGAGTTACAGACACTAATGGCTATGGAACCCTTCATTATTTTCCATGCTGACAGGATTTCCCTCAGGACTAACCCATCTTTTATGCCCAAGGTGGTATCCAGTGTGGCTCTAAACCAATCCATCCATTTACCAACCTTTTTCCCTAATCCTCAGAATAAAGGGGAAAGGATCCTGCACTCTTTGGACGTACTCAGACAACCCAGGTTCTACCTTGACAGGACTAAGCTTATCAGGAAAATCTGAACAGCTGCTAGTCAGCTTTGCTACAGGAGCAGAGAGCAAGGCCATTTCAAAGCAAACCATTTCCAAATGGATAGCATACTGCATCCATTTCTGCTACAAACACCATGGAAAACCTACCCCACAGGGGATCAGAACACATTCCACTAGGGCTACCTCAACCTCTATAGCATTTTTCAGGGGAGTCCCTACCAGGGACATCCTGGAAGCTGCAACCTGGAGTTCTGTACACACCTTCACCAAACATTACCACTTACATGTCTTTTCTAAGTCCAGAGCTGGATTTGCCACAAGAGTCTTACAAGGCCTGCTAGCCAGCCCTACTATTACTTGACTGCCTCCACCCTTCCTCAACTTTGGGAATCTACCCAAGTGTGATGACTGCAACAGTAAGACACGAAGAACATAGTACAGTTGTGTACACCTACCATAAATGTAGATGTTTAAGTGTATTCACTGTTGCAATCCTGGTTACCCTCCCTCCAGCCCCCTGACTCTACTATGCTTTTTACCTATCCTCTTTTTGGACATATCTTATGCCTGTGGTATTTAGTTTTTACTGGAGGTGTTCCACACCATGTAATTGCTTCCTATTTGGGGGCTTTTGACATCTGGGGCAAGGAAAACTGATATAATGGCATTGGCTGCATGATTTATACCCCTGACAACCTGACATCATGGAAGAGGCGACTTAATCCGATGCAGAAATCCCAAGACTCTGGTATTTGGGCTGACTGATGGCTACCTGCAGGCAGATAACCCAAGTGTGATGACTGCAACAGTGAATATACTCGAACATCTACATTTATGGTAAGTTTACACAACTGTACTTTGTGTATACTTAAAATAAATGTAGATGTTTGAGTGTATTCACTGTTGCAGTCCCGGTTTCCCTCCATCCAGCCCCCTGGTTTTCTTTATCTTTCTATCTCTCCTCTCTATGGCTATTCCTAATGGTATTGGTATTTACTTTTTCTGATGGTGATTTCCATACCATATACTAGCTCCCTATTTGGGGGCTCCTGACATTTGAGGCAAGAAAAACTGATGTAATGGTGTCGGCTGCCTGTTTTTATACCACTGACGACCTGACGTCATGGAAGAAGTGACAGCATCTGATGCAGAAATACTAAGACCCTGGTATTCGGGCTGACTGAGGGCTACCTGCAGGCAGATAACCCAAGTGTGATGACTGCAACAGTGAATACACTCAAACATCTACATTTATGGTAAGTGTACACAATTGTACTTTCTTCCTGCAGGAAATAGTTTAGCAATTGTTTTTTAATTGTTTTTGGAGAGGGAGGATAAAATTACTCTAGGTATACAGTTAGTAATGTCTGTTGAAGTTTGTGCAGAGGGATAATGTGCAACTTTTTCAAGAAGGAGAAAATATGAGAATTCTGGATTGACCTATTTATAATGATTGAGACAGAGTAGGCAATGCTATTAGCTGCTATTTTAAAGTATTCACTTAGAAGGTCATGAGCTGAAGTATAGCATAGTTTGAGTTTGTTTAAAAGTAGTTTTATATAGAATGTGAGCACATGTCAGCAGGTAAAAGTGGATGTGGTGATATGTGGCTGCTGGGCAGGGTTAGGAGGAGATGCTGGGGAATCCTTGGTTTACTATCTATGAAATAAGAGTTGAATTGTGTTACAGTTTTGAGTCATGAGCTGTTGGGAGAGGGGTTACACTTGAATTTATGGTCGGGGTGCAAGATTTCTTTAATGGCTGTCCAGAATTTTTTAGGGTTGTGTTTACTATTATTTTGACAGTTATTATACTATAGTTTTTTTGACTTCATTAATTTTTTATGGTACAATTATGAAACCTTCTGAAGTTTTCAAGATATTGTGGTGTTTTATATTTTGCCATTCTTTCTATGCGTTTTCCTGTATCTTGCATTAGCATTCTACTTTTTTTGGAACTCCAAATTGCATTATTTGTTCTAGTCCCTTCTTTCTAGAAGGTGCAAGGCTAGTTAGTCTATTCTGGAAAGATGTATTTTATTCATTTACAGTATCATCTAAGGGGGGGGGATTTTTAGGAAGTTCTATTTAATAGTTGATAGGTTAGTAATGAACATTACTGGGTTAAATTTGGAAATGTTGTGTGTTGTTTTATAAACATGCTGTTTAACTGGATGTGTGAGCTGTCTGGTTGTATAGATTGGGAGATGATCACTGAGACAGACAAACATTGTACCTGAGATAGTGTATTTGCTAGGGTCTGATACTAGGATCCAGTCTAATAGGGAAGTTGATGTCTTGCTGTAATGTGCAGGACTATTAATTAGTTGTGTGAAACCAATTAAGTTCATGCTAGATGTAGGGGAATTAGAGTTTATGTCCAACTTACATTCACATCAACTAGTAGTATTATTTCTTGTGGAATCGTTATGGATATCCAATGCAGGATATCTACAAATATAGCTGTATTGTCTCCAGGAGGGAAGTAAAGAACAGTAATACATATTTGTTTATAATTGTTTAATTTCTGGAAAGTTGTAAGAATCTCTGTTAAATTGAATTTTGGTATTGGTTTGTTGTAAGGGGAACAGTGGTAGTTGATAGGAAATATTAAAGCAATACCACCACATTTCCTCTTTATACAGTCATTATGGATGATATTAAAGTGGAGAGGTGTAATTTCGGAGTCCAAAAACACAAGGCTGACTGACAAGTCCTCACCATACAAGCCAAGTGCTGAATATAAAATAATGATTTTAATGTATTCGCTGTTAAGTGCTTTCATCCCATAGGACTTCTTCAGAACTAAAAACAATGTACACTGTTACTGGCTGGATACAGATGGTTGTTAATTGCAAAATAATTTCTCCATTTTGGTTAGACTTTAAATATCTTTGTAAAGCTCTATGGAATGGCAACTGTATAATTTCAGACTCCCTTATCCTTTTCATTGTTCCTGTTCATGAAGTCATTCCTAAAAAAACAAATATTTTTACTGTAGTCTGTCCTCTCTATAGCAAGGAAAATTGTTACTAAAACTTGAAATCCCAATCTACTCCTGTCTTTAAAGTCGAGTTTATTCATCTTGTGAAATACATTTGTAAGAATGAGATTGCTACTATAAAAGCAAGGACTAATAACATAACTCATTATTTAATTGCTTGGACAAAATTATCTAATCTATTAGAGAAATATTAAGTTTTCTCCTATGTATATTGCTTTTTTAGTTGTTTTGGACATTGTATATAGTTTATTTGTTTTTTTCTTGTTACTATACTGTTAAGTTATTGTGTTATAAAATGAATAAAAACATTTTGGAAAAAAATAAAAAAATGTACATATCATATTTAAATACAAGTTATGTTAAAATATGTGCTCAAATCCATCCAATTAAAAGAAATCTTCAATTAAAAGATATTAATTATATAGTAAATCAATTAAAACTATTATGTCAGTAAAGGAAAGTACTAATATTCATTTTGCAAAAATGCTGATGGTGAACAAATAAAAATAGTATGTATATAAAGCAATGAAAATGCACTGCTTAGCGTGTCTGATATGTACAAATGAATAATCCAAAAATAGATGTAAAACCTTGGCAGACAACAGCAATGTCCGATAATGAAAACTCTAAAACTGTTTATTCAAAAATAAAGTAAAAACAAATAAGTGCTTTCACATTCTTTTTGAATACTTCATCAGGCATAAAACATCACATAGGTGAACAAAATTTAAAAGAGCAACTAACCAATCATAGACTGTTAAGTAGCAGTTGGAAGTGATCTACAATGATGACGCCTGTAAACATAATAATATACAATGAATAAATCATCCTTAATATAAAATACAAACTATTTTGTAGTAAGAACAATATTTAAAAAGTCTCATTCAAGTAGAACAGCTCTATGCAAAAATCGCTATACAAAACCACTACTGTATGCCTCACCTATATCTCCAAATACAAACAGTCCATCACAGACACGGAATGAATGAACGAAGACCCAAGAAACTTTCCAAATCTCCCAAAACCAATATAGTGGCCAGCAATTCTCAATACAAAACCATATGTTGATGAAAACTCAGAAAATATCTCAGGCACATGCTTTATGAATAAAACGTAAAAGGACTCCTTATCTACATGCATGCAAATTGCTACATTAAATTCTATCTGGCAAAATCATAGGAGATCGCTATAACCTCCCTCTAAGTTAAGGTGAAATCTCTCTCATCTGTTTCTCCAAAGAATGAAAATTGTGAGATAAGAGAATGCATAGTACTCTCACGGATGAAGCCATTGCAGTAAATGGGAGACAATGTGATAGCAACTAAAATATACAAAGCATATATTATATTCAAATGTGTATTAACATCCATTAAACATGAAAACGCTGATCACAAAACACTAATAATAAGTGTAGTGATAAAGAAACTGATTTAATCATATCTTGATACATGGGCTCATCCTGTCCTAGTTTTAACCATTTGTAAGATAATGCATCTCATATGTGATTCAGATGAAACTTGTCTATGATTCATAAACCAAATGTCAAAGAATGTCAAAGAAACTTAATGTATCAGAGGTCCTATCTGATGATTCATGTTAACGACTTCAAGCACCATAAATTTAAAGGTATGATGTGAGACTGCCTACATAACATGCTTAGCTGTAGCTATGGAGGCATCATTTATATTAATTTTGTAAACATGTTTTTTAACATGCTCCCTAAGTGTCCTGATTTTCCTACATTGAAACTGGGCGAGGCACTACTGTAGGCTAAATAAACTACATCAGGTGTTGAACAGTCCATGTAGTGTAAGAATTGATAAACTCTACCAGTGGAAGGATGTGTGAAGAGGTTGCTATTGGCAATGTATTTACTTATATTACATTACCTGCAGCTGAACATTCCGTGTCTCTGTGTAGGTGTTGACTGTCTAGATTGTATATTACTGTAACAAATCCTCCTCTTAATAGATTTACAATTCCTGTATGCAACCCTGGGATGTAATCCAGCTATCATACGTATGTTGTCATTGGCTAGCAGAATGTGCCAATTCCTATTGATTATGTCTAAAACATTCTTATTATCAGAAGTAAAATACAAAAGCAATCTGCATTCATTAGACTGAATGCAACAAGTTTCTGTATTAGAACTTTCAATCTTCCTAGAAAAATACGGTGTCACTCTGTTCTTCCTTTCTGCTGCTATTAAATGCAGATTCCCTTCACATTCTTTAATATTATATCCCCTAGTTGTGAAATCTTTCATTACTCGCTTAGAAGACATTGCTAAGTCTTCATCATTATTAGTTAGGCATGCAAGCCGTAATGTTTGCCCCTTTAGAATACACTTGAAAATATAAGTTGGATGCATGCTAGATCTATCTAACAAAGTATTCCTCCAACATGGTTTCTTAAACATTTTTGTAAATATCTCTCCATCTTTCTTGCTTACAGTCACATCTAGGAAAACTAATTTTATCCATCGAAGTTTGCAGGGTGAACTTCAAAATAAAAATAATAAATTAATATATGCTTGTACAAATTAAACTTCTCTAGTTAGGGTTTGCATACCTGACCTTTTAATGGATAATGCCTAGCTAAAAACATATTCAAAAGTAACACCATCTCCTTGTCAAGGTCAGAATAATCAGATATAAGTCTTGAAAGAGGACCATCTCACCTTTCACCAAGCTCTTCTGTTTAGGGGGTGATTACTTTAACTTTAAAAGATCAGATATCCAAACTCTCACAAGAGAAGTTTCGTTTGTACAACCATGTATTGATTTATTATTTTTATTTGTTCACCACTGGCATTTTTACAAAATGAGTATTTGTAGTTCCCTTTGCTGACATGATAGTTTTAATCGATTTACTGCACAATTAATAGAATTGAAGTTTTATTTTTATTGGATGGATTTGAGCACACATTTTAAATATGCTGTGGACATTGTTTTTCAGTTCTGAAACAGTCTTATGTGATGAAGCACTTAACAAATACATTAAAGTAATTATTTTACATTCAGCACTTGGCTCGTGTGGTGTCGACTTGCAACACTTGGCTCATGTGATGTCGACTTGCAACACTTGGCTCATGTGATGTCAACTTGTTGGTCATTCTTGTGCTTTTGGTTTGTGTTTTTTTGGCTGTAGTATTTGGTTTCTTTTTTGCAATTTCAGACTCATTTATGTTGGGTTTAAGACAAGTTTCAGTTACAGCAAGAATATCAGGCTTATTCTGGGTAATCCAGGCATGTAGTTCAGCAATTTTATTTCTTATGCTTCTAACATTTATGACATCAAAGGTTAGATTACCAGAGATGGGGGAAGATAGAGTTGTAGGGTTAGAGTAAAGTGTGGAAGATGATTGTCTTGTTGTTCATTGTGATAGTTGGGGCCAGGATTATAGTGAATGTCTCTTCTTAGAAGAATGTTAGTATATTAGGGAATTATTGATACTTTGTTATTGTTTTTTGTTTTTTTTTTTGTTTTTTTTTTAGAGTATTTTTCCACCTAATTTTGTTTTGATTTGAGTTGAAATGGAGTTAATCCATGGCCTGCACAAGAAGATCCTATGGCTAAAATAATCACTCTTTGAAGAAGGAGATTAGGCTTCTGGCAGCTTAACATTCCCTCATACACAGCCTTAGCCCCTCTTCTTACCTCGAGTTCCTGAACCTGCAGACAGGCAGCCCATTTCTACACCAGTAAGATGGTTAAGGACTGCTTTTGGATTTTTATGAATGTTTTTGCCTTTTGTGATGTGATGAGTTGTTCCCTGTCACTTTTTAGAGTGATTCAGACAACAAAATGTTGAAGAATCTTCAAGCCCAGTCATTTGCCTATTTTTTTTAAATTTTGTCTTCATCAAGGAGCGCAACAACTTTACATCCACAACATGAACCATTTTTCTTCCCTAGCTGGTCAGCAGTACCTAGCTGCAACTCATCACTGGATAGGCCCTTCTTCAAGAGAGAAAAGGCTTTTTACAGTGGTGGGTTGCTATTTTTGCCATATCACTGGCTGGCCTAAAGAATTCCCCTTGACATTGAATAGCCAATAGTCATCTAGATTTTTAGAAGCTTGTGGAAAGCTGAAATCTCAACATCTTAATTATCCATGGTTATGTCTTGTTGCTAAAGTAATATTATTATTAACTAGCTTTGTTTATTTATTTATTGACTGGGGAAGGTCTGACTGGGCAACAATCTATATTCAGAGGATGCCTGGGGAGAAAAGCTCCAATGTATTGCATGAAAGCAAAAGAGAAGACTGTAGCAAATACAAACATTTGATAAGGGTTGTCATTTAAACAAGTATAATATAAAATAAGAGTTATAAATATTGACATTTATACAAATATAGTGCAACATAAAACCTAAGAAACAGTAAGATTATTAAGTGAGACAACTAAGCTTAATTTGTTTATATCACAAGAGGTGCAGACAGAGAGAGCTGGAAGAAACAATGGGATAAATCTGGAAATACATGCACTGAAAAGAGAGAGATGGTCAGCTGAGAAAAAGGATTATTAATAAAGTTGACAAAGTGTGTTAGAGATGAGAGAGTGAGTGAAAATCTGTTAGTAAAGTAGGGAAGGTGTGTTTATAAGAGAAGAGAGAGTAAGTCTTATTGCATCCATGGTGTTCTTTTGCTTAAATCTAAGTGCACAACATCTCATTTCTCTTAGGTTAAAGTGCTTGAAATGATCCCATACCACCAGCCTTTCTCACCAGGGACATGCTAGAGTACATCATATTAAGGAGTTTTTGTGGACCTTACAGGGCTAGCATTGTCTTGTGCTTCTGTTATTCTCTTTTCTATCACACACAATGGCTTACAAACTATTTGTGATGCACTGTAGCACTACCTGATTTGTTGTGCTGACTATCACACACAATGGCTTACAAACTATTTGTGATGCACTGTAGCACTACCTGATTTGTTGTGCTGATACTATTACAGAATGTTCTTAATGGTCACAGTCAGGAATGGAAGAGTTTACTTTTTTGTGGGTTCATTGTGGGTTCATTTCACTGTTTTATTTCTGACGTACAAACCCATCAATGACACACTAATTCCACATTATCTTCTGAGTCAACCCAGCTCTGTTGCTATTTCATTAGAGTGATGTTACATTTTTTTTTCTTTCCTAGGATGTTTATTGCCTACAGTCTGGATGTAATTGCCAGCACAGCATTCAGTATAGATATGGACACCTTGAAGAACCCTGATGATTCTGTTGTCAAAAACGTGAGAGCACTGGTGACATTTTCTCTCTTGAATCCTCTTATTATTATTTCAGGTATATAGCATCAGTAATCCTATAACTTTATTTTCCTTTTCTGTTAACCTCGTGCCAGGTGCAATGGTCTGTAGAAGCACTGATGGTACAGATCATCTATTAATTTTCTTTTTAATTTCAAAAATTGTGTTACAGTATAATGTGCAAGAAAATTTTTAAAACATGATGTGATGTTGTCTTTTCTGTCTATCTCAGCTAGTGGATTTGGCAGATCCAGTGCCAACAACTCTTTATACTTAGGAACCAAGGCTCATGCTCCTTCCTCTTACTCATAATACTCATCCACCATAAGGGTTCTCCAGAGCTCATTTACTGCTTGAACTAGCAAGATGTGGTCTCCAGGGCTCAGTGTGAGTTTTGTGGGGGGGGGGGGTTGCTCTCAATTGCAGATACAGATAAGTGAATTTTTATATCTTAGAAGATTTTATAAGATTTTTTTTTTATCACCTTTTCTGCTATGGTCAGCATCTTTACCGTTGTTAGGCCTAGTTAGTTTTCAGGCATTCCCACCCTTTTTTCCATATTCTCCCTTAACAAGTTTTTAACACACACACACACACGCACACGCACACACACACACACACACACACACACACACACACACACACACACACACACATCTATATATCTATATAGCTATATATCTATCTATAATAAATACCTTCCATTTTTCACAGTTTAATATTTTATTTGTTTAAAGCAATTCCTGCTGACTTGTTTTTGGGGTATAGAGTTCTATACAGCATTGCTGCTGTTTTACTTGCAGAGTGGTACTGCTGTTTAATTGTGGCTGACAAGATACTGGGCTTCAAAAAAAATGTTCTTCTTGCGGGCATAAAATTTCTCCCCAGGAGACTCATACTAAATGTGTTTATTGCCTGGGAGCTGTTCTTCTGGAAGAAAATTGTGAGGTAAGTGTATCCTTTGGGCTGTGGGCTCTTCGAGACCATCACTCCAAGCTGGTATCTAAAGGCCTTTTTCCTGCCACCATGGTGGAATCAGATTCTTCTTTATTGGGTTCTCCTTCATCCAAGAAGCTATTGGAGAGATCCATGAACAAGTCAAAAAGAAAGAAATATAAACAGAAGGAGAGAGAGAAAGAGAAGGATAAAAATATGGTAGAAAATGAGGAGTGAGAGAGAACGATAAATAGAGGTATAAAGAAATGTTGAAGGAGAGAGAGAGAGAGAGAAATTGAGAAAAAAAGAAGTCATTAAGAAATCCAGGAAGAGGTCTCCAATTTCTTCAGGGACTATGAGTCCAGCTCTGTAACTTTCTAAATCTTCAGATACAACACCTTCCATTTCATTGGGGTTGGATCCTATCTGGATCTGCTCCTTGACTCATGTCCTACAAGTGGAGTCTTAGTTTTTCTCTGGAGCCAGCCACCCCTTGGCTCCGACATCCCACCCTCCTGTCTGAGAGATGTTTTCATAAGCCCTCCAGGCTGTCCTTGTCAGTCTCTTCTTTCAGGCTGGCATGGTCATTGAGGAGTTTATCTGAGGCAAATGTGGGTAGGATGATGTAGAAACTCCTAAGGACTCAGATATAGTTGGGGGGTCTTTCCCACTACACCATCCCCAGATTCTGGGGTACAAGGACCAGGGCCTTCCACACCTCACTTCATTTCTCCTTCCCCAATCTGACTTTTGGATCTGATAGTGTTGGATCCAAGCACTTCCATGAAATCCCTATGGCGTGAGTAGACTGGCCATTTTAAATTCTGACAGTGTCCTTCACCTGCTCGACTCTGATGACATCAGATATCGGGGTTTCCTGGATCTAAGAGGTCAGCATCAGCATGCAAGGATCAGGATTGCTTTTGAGACTGTTGGATCCATGCCTTCCCTTAAGCTCTTCAACACTATATAGCTCAACCCTACTGTCTGATTTTGGAGCAAAGCTGGGAAATATCTCATGAGGGTTTCTTGTATGGATCCTCAGATCCCAAAAGAGCTCCTTCGGGACCAGCCTTATCTTTGGTCTTTGAGGCATTCAAGAAGGCTCTCTCATTGTCAAGAGCAGAGAGAGGCTTTAATAGATTATGACAAGTTTCTAGAACCTGATGTAATACACCATAGGATGTTAGATGTTACTAGTGACCTTTTTATTGTGTATAGATATATTAAATACTTATATAATATTTGTATAAGTTATTAATAATTTTTTATTTTTTATTCTAAGTAGAAGAGTTTTTATGTAAAGTAAGATTTTTTGTCTTTTTTAGTATTTTTTATTTAGACCTTTATGAGTTGTATATTACTTTTAGTTTTGATTGTTAATTAGGGAGTAGGATGGGCTGAAGCATGTGATTTTATATTCTCCTATTTAAATGTTGATATTTTTGTAATGACTCATACTGATGAAGGGTGTAGACCCGAAAGCTTTATCTAATAAAGTTCTTGGTGTGGTATCGTGGTTAAGAGAAGAGATATCCCACCCTCACTCAGATCTATCCCAGTTCTGTCTGTTCGAAGAGACACCCCATCTTTATGAAAGTCTAAATATGGTGTTTACAAGACAAGGCTTGCAGTTCTTGCTGAGGTAATTACTACTAATAAAAAAGAGTTTTCCAAAACAAGAATTTCAAATCCATAGCAGCTGCAGGTTCAAATGGGTGTTTTGCCAAGGCTTATAATCATATACCAAATTGGAACACCTTACAGGGGCTGCAAGAGAAATGTACTCCTCAAAAAATCTGTAGGCATCTAGCCAGGGCCCAAGACTCCCCTTCAGGAGGTGGACAGAGGAACTCAGCTCAGAGAGTTCTTTCGTCGTGGCTGCCACTATCATGATGACAATCAAACTGAGACATAGTTTTTGAATGACTGTAATCATATGCACCAGTATGAGACTATTACTGTTCATAACTTTAACAGAGATATCTTATGATCCAGTGGAGTTAAACTGATACGCAGTATTACCTCTTAGGAGTCAAAGCCTGCTTCCTGCAGTGGGGAAGTTCTCCAACATATACACAGAAATGATTTATCACACCAGGTACACCTTCTTTTTTAAATTGTTAGCTCTGCTATTGATGAACTAGGAAGGATTCCTGGTGGAACACCCATCATGTTTGTACAAAAGAGGATGTGTATGCTCTGCTGGAATACATGGCATAAATGGCATAAGTAATGCACAGAGGTGTAGAGAAAAAGCAGGAAGTCACTGTTATTTTACCTTTGGGTACTATTTATACTAACTCAGGTAATAAACCATTCTTTCATTCAACTGAGCCTCATCTAGAATTGCCGGTGAATAATGCATCACATTATACAGTGAGTGCATTGTAAAAATTATTAAAACTTCCTAAAAATGTCTAAGCACAGTCATAATTAGCTATTTTCCTCAGTGTCTCAGAAAAAGAATTCCTAAAAATTTGATTGCTGATGCTTTTCAAGCAATTAGTCAATAATTTACTTCAGTCTCGTTTACTTGTCTAACAAGTTATTGTGGCTCCATTTCTTGCATACTTATTCTCTTTTGCACTGTGTGATAGGCCTTATCCTCTTGTCAGTGTGAGATACTTCCTCAGCTTTTCACTGCAAGGTTACTTCTATAAAATCTCTGCTTAGTGTTTCATATGTCTGATTATCGTGACTTTTTGACCAAAATTATGAGCTTGTGTTCTAAAACTTGTAGGGTGAATCATACCCTTTATGTGCTCGGTTAGTTATTTACCGGATATGGGAGGGATCCTTGATGTCTGATGTGTTTTCATCTGCATTTAAGGAGGCTTTTTTTACCCTGTCCTCAAGAATTCATCCCTGGACCGTAATGTCCTTGGCAACTTCTGTTGATATTGAATTGTCATTTTCTTGGTAAGGTCGTTGAGAAGCATATCTGGTTCTTTCCTTACAATGAATGGACTCATTGACCTGTATCAGTCTGGCTTTCACTCTCATCAGAACACGGTGAGAATGTGCTCGTCAGAGTTGTTGATGACCACTTGATGTCCACAGGCCACTGTATCCTGGTTCTGCTACATCTGTGCTTCATTAGCTACATTATGCTAATCTGAGAGCTACACCTGCTTTGTCACTTCCACTCTTCATCTCTTATGCTGGCAACAGACTTGAGTTTGTTACTAATGTGTATGATCTTAGCAATATCCTGAGATAACTGGTTGACATTTAAGAACTAGGTGTTACCTATGCTAAATATTTTTGTTTCCAGCTTCACTCTGTTTATACACTCAAGTACCTTATACATCAAGAGGATCTTTTGGTAGTTGGTGGTCTGGCCTGATCCCACCTTTATGGCTGTAACATGCTTTACCTGGGATTTCTGGAAAGCAAGACTGAGTACTTATTGCTAGTGCAAAACTCTGAGGACAGGATACTTACTGGTACATCTCATTACAAACATTTTATACCTACACAGACCTCTGTGTCCCTGTACATATTTTGGTGGCACATGCCTGTTTTCAAGCATGATTTACTCCTTCACGTGATTTACCCATTTTTGGCAGTATATTCCTATTTTAGGCTTGATTTACACCTCTCCATGATTTTATGAATTTTCGCCAATTCACACATGCACTCACACACACACACACACACACACACACACACACACACACACACACACACACACACACACACACACACACACCAATACATAAAGTTTTTAGGCTATTTAGTGCACAATAAACTAGACTAAATGTCCAAGAGAACTCACATGTTACATCTCTCTTTTTCACAAACAAAATTAAATGACTAAGTGAGGTAAATTTTTGCAGTATCATTTGTTTAAGTCTATGGATTTTATACTGTGTCTTTCATAATATGTTTATATTTTTACTTTGTTCTTTAAACTTGTGTTATGTGTAGTATCCCACAGTTGTCTTAGAAGTTGGAGGAGCTATATTTCATTAGGGATTCAAATTTATGCTAATTTTATGTTCGTTTTTTGCTGGTTGTGGCTATTTTTTGAAGCCTTAATACCTGTTTTTAAAGTCTGCAAGTTGAGAGGTACGTACCTATGATACAGAGAATGTAGAGGCTTTTCGTGCTCTACATTATTATTATTATTGTTTTGTTGTTTTGTTATTATTATTATTAGTAGTAGTAGCATTGTTGTTTTGTTGTTTTATTATTATTATTATTTATTATTATTGTTTTGTTGTTTTGTTATTATTATTGTTGTTTTATTATTATTATTATTGTTTTGTTGTTTTATTATTATTATTATTTATTATTATTATTATTGTTTTGTTGTTTTGTTATTATTATTATTGTTGTTTTGTTATTATTATTATTGTTATTGTTGTTGTTTTGTTGTTATTGTTATTATTATTATTATTAGTGTAGATGTAGATTTATTCATCTATACATGACCTGGGTCTTGCATACATGACCTTGCTTGCTTATGAACAGAGGCAATCTATAAGATACTCAAGCGATAGGCAGCAATGCATGCTATCCTGTTGCCGCTAGGTGCCACATATTGGAAAAATCTGGTTATATTGGTTAGGCTTCTGGGGATGTTAAGCCATTAGCCTAATACTCTTCTGTGAACCTATAAACCTATAACCTGTGGAAGGCCATAATGTAATACAGCCCAACTAACCTCCCAATGGCTGCTAGTGGTTTGTATATTTGGATTTGTTGACTAGGCAAATCACTGATCTACATAGGTTCATAGGTAGGTACTAGGCTATTGGCCCTAGGACCTATAAGCCTAGCCAAAAAGGTACCCTGGCTTTCGCCACCCAAAAGAATTATTTTCTTGTGCCCCTGTCGAGCAGAACCACAGAAGTGATCCCCGGGGTGAATTTCCTATTTCCCATCCAATCATCAAGATTTTTCTTGAAGAGTGCTAATGAGGAGCTTTGTTTGATATAGATATGTAGTTTGTTCCAGAGTATGGGAAGTCTCTGGGACAGGAATCTGTTCTGTTTATTGTGGTAATGAGGTTTAGGTCCCTAGAGCGTGTAGCTTGTAGGGATTGGGATTTATTTAAGTGGAGCATGTCCAACAGCTCTGGGTTTGACATAGCTTTGTATGTTAGGCAGAGATCGCCTCTGAGTAGGCGATATGTGACAGAGTAAAGCTGGAGTTTTATGAGACGGTCTGCATAAGGCATCTGTTTGAGGCCAGTAATCCTCTTTGTGAGGTATTTCTGTGGCCTTTCCAGTTGTTGTAGATGTCTTGTGAGGTACATACCAAAAGAGGCATTGCACTCTATAATGGGTCAAATGAGTGATGAGTAGATGGGAACAATTACCTCTTTTTTCCTGGATGAGAAATCTTTTGTGATGAGGTATGCCACGTAGAAGGATTTCCTGACTACTGTGGCGATGTGATTATCAAAGGAGAAATTACTGTCCACTTGTGTCCCAAGGACTCTTATCACAGTTTCAGTGTTAATAGACTACCGCCTATGTGGTAGTTCATGGGTACAGAGTTTTTAACCAAAAGGGATGACAATGCACTTTTTGGCATTGAGCTTGAGGCCATGGCTTTGACACCAGGCATCTGTCTCAGTGAGGCCCTTTTGTAGGATGTTCACATCATTAGAAGTTTCGATTATGGCTCCTAGTTTGCAGTCATCTGTGAACTTCATTAGCCAAAGACCTTCTGTGTTAGCCTGTAATTCAAAGAAGTAGATACCAAACAGGAGAGGACCCATGACTGAACCCTGTGGTACTCCACTTGTCACTGGTCTGAAGTTGGATTTGGAGTCTGCTACTTTCACAATATGGGTTCTGTCAGTGAGCCATTTGGCAACCCATCTTGTGAGATAGGGATTTATACCTTGTTTAGTGAGTTTATCTATAATTCCAGAGTGGGGGATGGTGTCAAAAGTCTTGGCAAGATCTAGATAGGCTGTGTGAACCACCTTACTCTCATCTACAGCTTTAGTGACTGCTTCAAAGAAGTCTGTCAGATTTAGGAGACATGATCTGCCTTTTACAAACCCGAACTGGGAGGGGTCCAGAGTTTGGAGATTACCAATGTCTTTGTTTATAAGTTCCATGATGATACATTCCATGCCCTTGCAGACTAGGTTCATCAGGCTAATGGGGCGGTAGTTCCCAGGGTCCGTGGTGGATCCTCCTTTGTGGAGTGGGATAACCATCGCTGTGCACCATTCAGTGGGCACAAAGCCTGAGGTGAAGCTGTGACTGAACATGGTACTTAGGTGGGGTGCCAGTTCGTTCTGTAGTTCTTGTAGGACGCAGCCTGGGATGTTGTCAGGTCCCATGGATGCTGTGTCCTTGGCTTTGGAGAGTGTGTTTTTACCTGTGCAGCCATGATTACAGGAACTTTGCATTCTTCCGGTATAGAAATGGGCCCTTTCGGAGGTGAGAGGGGGGTAAAGTTAGCACTGAACCTATCTGCCAGGATGTTGGAAATTTCCAGACCTAACTGGGAGTACAGAGTCAAGAAACTCAATTTAAAACAGTACAAAGGGCAATTTGAACAGCACATAGTAACATTTCAGTACAGCTAAACTGTGTTGGAAAAATATGTTAACTTGCCAATTGAGATAAATCTTAGATACATAGGAAATACCCCGCAAATTCTCAATGTTTCTTACAATTGTAAGCAGGTTTCTAAAAAGTCCTAATCAGTTATTATTATGTGTTATAATGTATAGACAGTCCTAGTTAGACAGGAACATACTTAAAACATGAATAGCAGAGGCAGTCCAAATACAGATGATCATATTTGTGTGGGATAAGCAGAGAATGAATGGATTACAAAAAAGATGAGTGAGTGCTCGTGGGTAAAATAAACGATGGTGAAGTATAGTTACATATGATTAACAGTAGACATACAAGGAACTTAAAAGAATATGATGTATTCATTGCCATGTTTTAATTAAAGAGATACTGTCTAGAAAGCATTTGCAGTTGACTGATTCAGTAACACACTTTTCAGGATGATGTAGAAGACTGGTTAAGTATTGTTGTCTTTCATGGAGGCAGGAAGGGTATGGATGCTTAGGATAGTGATCCTTATATGACAGGTTGTGGGGGTGTGAAGTTATGGTCTGTTAGCGGCTGGAGGTGTAAGATTTTAATGTGACTGCCTGATTAAAAGGCTGCTAATAAGAGAATTGTTTCCATTTTAAGTAAGATGTCAAAGGAGCACATCTTCTCCCTGTTGGATAGGACATCATTTAGGTCAAGTTAAGAGTTCTCAGTGGTACTCATGATAAGGAACAAGGGAATACGTGGCGTACCTTGTTTTGTGTTTACTGGTTAGGAAGTGAGGTTTTACTCTAATGCCTGTGATGCAGCTTCAAAGAGAGGGAGTGTAGATGTATTTGAGTTGGGTAATAGTTTGCATTTTCCCACTGCAGTCCTCTTTTCTCTTGCCAGGAAATGTAAAATCTGAAGAGCAGTTTGCTGATTTTTGCTTTTATCTCTTCTGTGTGATGTTAAAATATTTGGTTTTTATTTAGCCATATACCTAAAAACTAGAATGTTTCAGCATTGTCACTTCTTTCTTACAACTTTGGACTTCATCGTTCTTTTTTTACATTGGTCAGTTATTGCTGGGTTAAATAAAAAACAATACAGCATTTGTTTTCTTAAAGTTAAATATAAGAATCATTTTCATCAGCTGTTGGATAGCTGGAGTAGATCCTCTTCAAAGTTCTTTATAATTACAGTAGGGAAGAGATGTGATCTATATATTATCTTATCAACTGCATATAAAGTAATCTGTATTGAGTGACTCTGCTTATAAACACTCTCTGTAGGACAGGAAAGGTAAAAAAAAAACATTGAGATACCTTTTTATTTAAAGGGACAGGTAATGAAAGGGTGGTATTGACTCTGACCTAGAAGTTTCTTTTGAAAAGAAATTTCTGGAACCAGTGTACTGCTCGCACTCTCATACCTACAGACAAAAGGAATTAGTAAGCAGATTATGGCTCACCCTGTCAAAGGCCTTATGCACATCTAACAAGACTGCAAGTAAAATTGCCTTTGTCCACAGTAATTAGGATATAACTAATTACAGTTCATTCATGGTACTTTTGGCCATCAAGAAACTGTATTGGTGTCTACAGAGAAGATTGTATGGCTGAATATAGATGTGCCTGAACACTTTTATCCAAAGCTGAGAAAATTGAAATAAGAAGGAAAACCAATGTACAGGAGTTATAGCTGAATTTGCTTTTTAGTCTGTGATAAGTTTGACTTGTTTCCAAACCTATTTAGATTAGGGACCTCAATGGATTCTTGAAAGTTAATAACTACGGCTTTCTGATGCCTAACTGATATTTATTTATTGTTTGCGTAAACTAAGTAGTGTTTAAATCTCTCCTGGTTAGTAGAGACTTCTGACTCTTTGCATTGGACCCATGTTTGGTCTGAGTCTTAATGGAGCCCTGAGTGTGTAAGTCAGTCTTTTGTAAGGTACAGTTTTAACTCTGTAGATCTAATGGGGAAGTAATGGTCAAGAAGAAGGTTCACTATATTACTGGGGTCTTTGCATTGTAGAGCAGATGACCAGCTTTTTGAATTAAGATACAATTTTAAATTGGAGATGCAGTTTGAAGACTTTTTTTTTTACTCAAATAATTTTATTTTCAATTAAAAATAACATAATATTTTAAATATCATTTAAAAAAACTATATACAATATTTACAATAGCCTGACTTTCCACTATATACACTGTATGTTAGTAAATATAGAACTGACAGATCAGTTATCAGAGAACTGTTTGGAGCCTTTTGATGACAGGAAATCATAAGTAGATCATGTTTGATTTTAGTGTGGACATGTCTAAATTATATCGGCAGGCAGCCTGGGAAGGCTGTTTATACTGTTGGTAGCAGGAAAAATTCTGAATAAGGGGTGCTGCCAATATTTGTTACTACTAGGTCAAGACAGACAAGTTTTCCCTGATTTCAGGTTGGGTCATGTGGGCTCTTCTACTACTACTTATATTAAACCAAGATCAGCTCGAGAATCGATTGCCATTTTTATGTGGGCCAAGGAAATTAATTTTTAAGTCTTCATAGATTATGAGTGTTTTAGTATGGTATAATATGAAAGTATTAATTTTATAAAGTTACAAAATTTGTTTTGCCTTTTTTTCTTATAAAAGAAAAAGGGTGTTATGCTACTGGTAGCTAGAGGTTGTTATGTTTATCAAGGGGCTGTAGATCATATTAACCCGTTTCTGATCATGGTCAGTATTGCTCTGTACTTGATTATGAAGGTCTTCTAACAAGGTTAATTTAAAAAGAAACATTGTTCTAGCTCCATTTCTCCTGCAACACCAGGCACTGAAAACATACTAGTGGCCTGAGATGAAGTGGTATGAATTAGGGATGTCTTTTAACAAGGCTTCAGTAATTACAACAAATCTTGTACAGAATATGTCAAGAAAGGTTTCTCATTGTTCAGGATGCTTCATGCATTAAGGAAGGAGGTTGTGGTTTCACAGGGGCATTAGGAAACATATGATTAGTGCTGTTTTGCATATAAAACACTGTCCTGTGGGAACTGCTACTATGATGGCTGTAGAAGTATTCCACTGTGGCCTACTTTCATGGTTATGTAAAGATCAGTGTTTTTGAGTTGGCATTTGACAATCATTTCATAGACCAGTCTCAGGACTATCTCTAATGGTCCTGGTTCTTCTCACCATGTCCCTTCAGTAAAAGCTTTGTTTTTATGACTATTTTATCATGCTACAGTATTTTACAGTTATCATTTTTGTCATTGCATTGTACTTGTTTTTAATTGATTATGTATTTTTTATCACATTGTCATCAGTGCTTTGTTTTTTAAACAGTTCTTTAAGCAACTTAATAAAGTTGAAATTGAAATGCAGATGTAAAGTTTATAATTTAAATTAATAATTATTGATTTTTCTGTTGCATGTTAAGCTACTGAGACACTGCTATTGCCATATACAATGTTTCTTTTATGTTCTGCATTACACTTTTTTAAATAGTCAGTGTGATGAGTAATGGTCCCACCACTACCAACCATTAAGTGAGCTCGTGATGGTCCCACCACTGCCAACCAATATGTGACATCCCCATGCTGGGCCAGTAATCAAGGAGCCTGAATCCTCACCACTGACACAGGAGAGACGTGCACTAGGAATACAAATGGATAAACTCAGTATTTCCAAATGCAAACCTCTCTGCATCAAGCACAATTTCCCTTAAGAGCATACAGGGACCACACTAAGCCCAGGGTCTGAATTTCTTTATATCTTTCTCCCTCCAGGTTCTCAATAAGACTCCCCACTGCTACAGCTGTATTGTTAAGTCCTCAGCCGTGTGTCCAAGCCAAGTCCTCTGGCACCCTCTATGTAAACCCAGCGATTCATATCCAATTGAGCCTATGTCACATCTTACAAAACCTTTTGTTCTACTGAAAGCCCTCAAACAAAGAAATAAAAAAATACACCCCCCCCCAATATCCCCTAAAACATATTAACCTTATACTAACACACAGAACTATGTACATCTTCAGATATTGATGTTTTACCCTCCTAATAGGAACAAATGTCCCAAACGTCCTGTCCCAAACTCAAATGCCCTGGATCAACTGTTGAACACCCCCACCAGAGGTGACAACATATTGGACCTAGTCATCACCAACATGGGAAACCTGTGTTCCACACCGGAGGTCAACCCCTCGCTGGTTAGATCTGAACATAAACTAATCACTCTGGATATTCACATTCCGCCACCACCCCCGGTCAAAGAAACCACTGTGAAAAACATTTCAAAAGCAAACTTCACATTACTTAAGATAGAGGTGGGAAGTTTCAAAGCCCCCATGCTAAATGTTGCCCAAGCTGCAAAATCCCTTACTAATGCACTGTACAGGCACCAACAAGAATGCATGGATCATGCTATCCCAAACAAAACCAAGACTCACTCCTCCAAGAAAAGGAAACCAGTCTGATGGGCCCCTGCCATAAACAAGCTATACAACAGAAGGAGGAAACTAGTACAGAAAAGAGTAAAATCCCAAGAAGGGAAGACATCCCTGATCAGTATCAGCAAGAAACTACATTCCCTCATAAAATCATCCAAGGCTAGCTTCGAAAGAAAAATTGCCATTGACTCCAAAGATAACCACAAGGCATTCTTTAGCTATGTCAAGAATCTAAGTGGCCATTCTCAGATCAAAATACACTGAACCGACTGATATAGCCAACATCCTGGCAGACAGGTTCAGTGCAAACTTCACCCCCTTCTCACCCTCAAAATGGCCCATAACTATACCAGAAGAATGTAGTGTCCCTGAAATCAAAGACACCTGGGTTAAAACAGCCCTCTCCAAAGCCAAAAACACAGCATCAATGGGACCAGACGGTGTCCCAGGCTGTGTCCTACATGAGCTCAAAGATAAACTAACTCCTCACCTAAACACACTGTTTAAACTCAGCCCCTCCACAGGCTATGTGCCCACAGAGTGGTGCACAGCAACGGTTATTCTGCTCCACAAAGGTGGAGCCACAATGAACCCTGGGAACTATCACCCTATAAGCCTGACTAGATTGGTCTACAAAGCTATCTCATTAACAGAGACATTGGGAGCCTCCAAACACTGGACCCTAACCAGTTTGGCTTTGTTAAGGGCAGATCATGCCTCCTAAACCTGGTGGACTTCTTTGAGACAGTTACCAAGGCTATAGACGAGGGAAGGGTGGTCCACACAGCCTACCTAGACCTCGCAAAGGCCTTTGACAGCATTCCCTACTCAGGTATTATAGATAAGCTCACCAGCCTTAACATAAACCCCTACACCACGAGATGGGTTGCCAACTGGCTCATGGATGGAACTCACATGGTAAGAGTTGCGGGAGCTAGGTCTGACTCTAAACCGGTTACAAGTGGCATTCCCCAGGGCTCAGTCCTAGGACCCCTCCTGTTCAGCATATACTTCTCAGAGGTACAGGCAAGCACAGGAGGACTATGGCTGACCAGGTTCACAGACAACTGCCAACTAGGGGCTATAATTGACTCTCCAGCTGACACGGACATCCTCCAAAAGGGTCTCACTGAGACAGATACCTGGTGTCAAACTAGATGCCAAAAAGTGCATAGTCATCCCCTTTGGTAAAAACAAAGTTCCCACAAACTACCACATAGGTGGTAGCCCCCTAAATACGGAAGATGTAATAAGGGATCTGGGGATCCAAGCAGATAGTAACCTCACATTTGATAATCACATTGCCAAAGTGGTTAGAAAATCCTTCTATGTGGCCCACCTAATCACAAAATGGTTTGCATCCAGATTGAAAGAAGTCATTGGGCCCATCTACGCATCACTCATCAGACCCATCATAGAATACAATGCCCCATTTGGGATGTACCATAGAAGATACCCGCAACAACTGGAAAGACCATAGAAGTACCTCACTAAGAGGATCACTGGCCTCAAGCAGATGCCCTATGCAGCTCGCCTGTGCTCAGATGCATACCGCCTACTCAGAGGTGATCTCTGCCTGACATACAAGGCCATGTCCAACCCAGAATTGATGGACATGCTCCACCTAAAAAAAAACATATCCCCTCAAGTCACATGCTCCAGGGATCTAAACCTCACCACAACAATAAATAGGACATGCTGGAGGGATAGATTCCTGTTCCCAGAGACTTCCCATGCTCTGGAACAAGATTCCAATCTACATTAGGCAGAGCTCCTCACTAACCCACTTCAAGAAAAACCTTGACAACTGGATGGAAAACAGGGATCACTTCAATGGTGGACAGAGGCACAGGGAACTAATCTAAGGGGGTGGTGAAAGCCAATGCATTCTGGCTAGGCTTATAAAAGCCTTTGGGCAGATAGCCTAGTACCTATCTATGAACCTAAACTGACACCTGCACTCACAAACTTGAGTTAACCTAAAAGAAAGGTTATCCATGCTAATACTCATGGTGCAGCCTGTGCTTCTACTAAGTGATAACTTGTTTTTTTGTTATTTTTATAGCTCTCTCAGTTGGGAAAGCCCCTGATTGCTTTCAGAGAACATTAGCCATTAGCCAGTTTCTCTTTTTTTCCCAAGCCAATAATTCTCCACCAGACTGAAACCAATTTCTTTTTATCAGATTGTCTCCATAGAGACATGAGAACCAGAAAGTTAAGTTATTTTTATCATATTGCTTCCATGGAGACATGAGGGTCATATACAGAATTGCTACTAAGCATACATTCATTTGCTAGAAAAAAGCCTCTTAATAGTCAATTCAGTATTCAATATTCTTTTTCATTTACTTTCTTTCTCTTAAAACATTTTACTAAATCAATCTAAGGTCCTTATCCCATGCAAGAATGAAAAAGCACATTCATTTTTCTTTTGTCATGCTGTTTTAACCAGGCTTTTTTTTTTTTTTGCATTGCACTGCCTACATTTCTTAAAACTGTACAAGAAGAAAGAGAGAAAAAGACAGAAAGAAAAGAAAAAAGTAGCTCATGTTTATAGACCCCATTACATTTAAAAACAACTGAGAAAACTTTACTTTATAGCATGTAAAGAAACCATGCAACACAAAAATAGTACTGTTAAGAAAAAAAAATGTTTCTTCTTTACTTGCTGTTAACTTTTTCCTGTCTCTTCCACTTCCCAAAGCATTTTTCTGAACATTAATGACATGAAGTAGGGCATATGCTTTAAAGCCCCCCACAAGTCCAACAAATTATGAAAAATCCCATGTTTCCAGATTGTCTTGTTCTGTCATATTTCATAAATATAGTTATTGCATTATAATCCCACATTGTTACCTTTTTATTGCTGTTCATCTCCATCTGCCAAATCCTTTCTCTGCTTCATTTACATTATACTCTCGATTCTTCTTGTCAGCTCTCATGCTCCCTTCCTTCTCTCCAACATTTTCCATTTAAACATTGGAAAAGATTTCACAGGTACAGTCTCTCTATGGTCTTTATTACCAGAAGAAAAAGAAGCAGACTCTCTTTCTGTTTCACAGCTCATGTTTTGTTGGACAAACATTTGGATTTCCACCTTAACATGTACTTAATCAAAAAGTGATTTTGTCCCTACAGGGAAGAATACCATTAAGACAGCTGGGTACAGCAATTTGAATCTCACACCTGCATCTCAACATTCCCTGAATAGTGGAATAAATTTACTCATATTCTGCCTGGTGTACAATGAGTAATCATTCTCCACAAACACTCTGCAGTCTCACAGTTTTAGTACTTTTCCTCCTGCCTCAGTTTTGTCAGGATCAACTTCTTCTACTGGTAGGATTACATATTTACTATTAAAGGTCTGGGTTGCTTTCTCATAGCCAAGTTTGGAGCATACACACAATATGCCATATCAACTAACAACTTCTGCTGTGGAATACCAGTCCAGTTGCTTATTTGTGTTTGCATAAAATTAATTCAGTCTGTTCCTTCCAGCTTCTCTGGTATGCATGCTCTGTCCTCTGATTCTATTATTTTTGAAACATCTCTTCCCGAGCAGTCTCATATTCAGCCAGTCTTTTCTTCATTTTGACCTCTGATATTTACAACTTTAACACCTCATCTGAATTTCTGTTTAAAGCTGCTTCCGTTTTTTCCAGCCTTTTGTTGTTTGTGTTGATATACTCCATCAGTGTTTTATTTATTTTGACCAGGTATGTGTGCAGTTGTGTTATATCTTCTTGTAGGTTACTGTAAGTCATATCTGGAGGCTGCATTGCTTATTGCTATACTGCTGCAGAACTTTCCCCAGTCACTGGTTCTTCCTCACTTTTTTGTAGCTGATTTTTTCCAGGTCCTCTGTATTTCTTTTTTTCTGGTATCCAGGCAGTACACTTACTAGCCAGTTACTGAAATTTACCATAAACACAAGTCTACTGGCTTTCTCTGCTGAGTTTCTGTTTTCTCACTGGTGGAGCTAAAATGAAGCTATTACTCAATGTACAGACATCTTGAAAGTCCTTCATATCTGGAATCTTGACCCCCAGTGATTGAGGAAATGTTCCATACTGTCTACTTTAAACATTCCTGCAAAATACATTTATGTGTTAGCATTTAACACCTGACTTACTTTTTCCACATTCTTCATTTTGCTGTTTTCAGCATTTAATTTAGCTCTACATCTGACCTGTTTATCAGGGCTTGGCTTATTTGATATATACTGCTAGAGTTCTTAGTGTGTGTTTGTTGAGTGGTTGTGTGTGTGTGTGTGTGTGTGTGTGTGTGTGTGTGTGTGTGTGTGTGTGTGTGTGTGTGTGTGTGTGTCCGCGAGTGTGTGTGTGTGTGTGTGTGTGTGTGTGTGTGTGTGTGTGTGTGTGTGTGTGTGTGTGTGTGTGTGTGTGTGTGTGTGTGTTTGTGTGTGTGTGTATGTGTGTGTATTGGAGCTCATTAGTGAAGTATATACTATCCGTGTTCTGACATAGAGTTAGCATAGAATAGAACAAATCACAGTTAGAAATGCACAAACGCATATGTATATATGAGGATAATTTCTCCAACTCACACTTTATTTATGCTTTGTTGATCGTGTTAGTCCCACTAAACTAGTAGCCTCTTTACAGGGAAGGCAAGAGGTGGTGTTTATACTCAAAAGGGAAATTTGGTCAGGGCACTGGGGAACTTCCCCTACTCTTCGGCATAGGAGGAAAGCATTGTATATGATGCTGTCTTCTTCCCATTTCCGCTCCAGGCATGAAGGCAGCCTGGAGAAATCAGAGGGAGAAGGACAGCTGTTAGCCAGCAAAAAGCTATGGAGAATGGACTTGGGAGTATAAAGATGATGGAGTTTGCAGTAGAGAAGAAAGGAGATGAGGTAGAGGCAGAGAGATCATTTATATCAGAGGAGAAGGAGGAAATGGAGAGGAAAACATAATCAATGGTACAGCAGAAGAAGTAATGGATTTGGAGAACCTGTTTCAGATAAAACTGTTTGAGGGTGAAAAGGAGAGCCAGCAGGAATATGCTATTACAACCCTTCAATCCTGAGGGTTGCAGGATGATTATTTAAAAGACTTAAAAAAAAGACAAAGTGAACCACAAAGTGAGGTAGCAGCATCCTGGGGTGAGATAATGGGAAAAAATCCAAAAAGAAGAAGTAGTGGAAGAAACAGTAGAGAAGAAATCATATGTGTCTACAGTAAAGGAAGAAGAAAAGAAGATTGAACAGATAAAGGAGACAAAAAAGAAATATATTGTAAGAATCAGCAGTAAAAAAGGAAAAGGGCTAGACAGGCATGAAGTTTGGTACTCACTAATTGCACCATTGGGTGTTTCACCCGCTGAGGTAAGAGCATTCATTCTTATTAAGAAAGAGACATTTTGTGATATATTTTTGAAACTGGACAGGCTATGGAGACTTTTCTAGGAAAATACAAACAGAAAAATAACAATAATCCATGGTCAGAGTATGTAATTCAATCCTTTTATATAGAAACAAAAAAGAGATTATTTGTTCAATTCAGAACTGAAATTGATGCAAAAGACTTAAAAGAACAGTTGGTGACCTTGTGTAAAGGTGTTTTGGATACAACAAAATGCTTTGATGAAAGAGGTGTATGGACTGGGGATGGGAATGTGGGATTATATTAAAACTAGAAAATGATAATGTGGTACACATTTCTAGTGTAATTCAATAAAATACAGAGGACAACCTAAAGCTTGCTGTGTCTGTGGGAAAGATAGTCATTTGATCAGTGAATGTGATAAAAGAAAATGTATTTGTGGTAAAACAGGAGACAAAGCAAAGAAATGTGAATTAAAATGTAAGAAATGTGGAAATACCGAACATATATGGTTGGACTGTGAAGGAAATGTGCACTTTATAAATAAACATGATATACAGAATGTAATTCAGGAAATAACTTTAGAGATAGAACAAGAAAAGCAATGTGAAATGTAGGAAAATAATAATATTGTATTAGATGTAAAAGAAGGGGGTAGAGAAAAAGGAAGAAGAGACACCAGACACAAGTTGAGAAGAGCATGTAAATTGGAAAATAGTAAGAAGTAAGAAAAATTCGGTAGGAAAAAGAGTGAAAAAAAGGAAAAGAAAAATTAAAAACATAATTATGAAAGATAGTGAGGAGGATACTAGAATTACCTTTTTAAAAGCTGAAAATTTGGCTTTGAATGTCAATAGTATGAAGAATGTTAAGAGGAGAATCTGTATTTTTAGAATGGTGTGTTTCACTGGATGTTCAGATAATTGTATTAGTTGATATAAGATCACTGATGGAAGAAGAAAGACTAGAAACAGAAAAGTTATGGGATGAACCAATTGTTTGGAATATGGGTATGTATATTATGCCAGAAAAGTGTAAAATACTAGATATTGCTATTGCTGAATTAGATGAATAACAGCAGATTTAAGATGGAATACAAATGTTCATAGGATCATTGCTATATTTGCTTTTGTTACTAAGAATCAGAGAGATAATGTTTAAAACATTATTGATTATATATGTATAAACATGAATATAATATTGGTAGAAAATTGTAACTGTAATCTAAGAACATGTAAAAAGAATAACAGTAACATGACATCAAGATAATAAATGAAATAATGTGAAGTGGAAAATTATATACATGGGACAATGAACGTTGGACTTATAAAAGAAGACACATTAAGACTGAAATTGGTTACTTTTTAATATCAGATAACTTAATAATTAGACAAAGAGGAACAAAAAGAACAGGATTTTCAGATTGTATAACAATATGGGTAAAAATACACAAAAATGAGGAACATAGAATTTGAAAAGGAATCAAAAGATGGAATGAAAAAGAATTGGAGCAAGACAACAGAAAATAATTAAATAAATTATGGAAAGATCATATAAATATGAGAGGATTTTATGAAAACTGGAATAGTTGGATTTGTTTTAAACAAAAATATAAAAATGTTTCTTGGAATGTACAGAAGATAAGACAACAAAATAAAATATAAAACACTAAATCAGAATATAGCTGGAGAATTTTTGCATGATAAAATAATTTTCTATGAAAAAGAAAAGGAATTATATGAGGTAAATCAGAAAAAGATTAATAATTTGTTATATAAACAAAGATATTGTTTACAGGGTAAACAAGAGAAGTCACACCCTATCTAAGTAAGTTAGTGAAAGAAAACAAAGTAATAAGAGAATTAACAGATAGAGAAATAAAGTAATAACACAAGAAGGAATATGTGAAGTAATTAAAGAATATATAGTACAACCTTTTGTTAAAGATGTGATACAGACTCACAAACATGATGTTAAACTAAATAAAGAGGATAATGACAATTTGGAGCAAAATATAAGTATAAAAGAGTTAAATGCAGTTTTAAAGGAGAGTAATATGAACACAACTATAGGACTAGACAGTAATGAATACCATATGCATGAAGAAATGGAAAACTGGCAGAAAATTATATTTGTAAAAGTATTAAATGAATGGTTAGAATTGGGAATAATGAATAAGGACATATGTACAGGAATAATAAAAGGCGATAAGGATGATATAAATAATTGGAGAACTATAATATTAAATAATACAGACTAGAAAATACTGATAAGAATAATAACTAAGAGGTTAACAAAGAGCTTACATAAATTACTTCATCAAACAGTGTTTGGTAGAAAGGGGAAAGAAAGCCATGAATAACTAGAGAAGTAATACATGATATTATAAACAAAAATGTAGAAGCTAAAGTTCTCATAGGAGATGTAAGCAAGGAAATTGACCAAATATAATATAAATGTTTATGGACCAAAAAACACTCCAAAGATACCTGGTATTGGAAGATAAAAATGTGCAAATAACAGCAGACACAAACAGGCCAGTGGGAATGTCCGTTAATTCTAAATTCATGTTCAATGTACGCCATGCACAAAAACAAGACATTAAAATATTCCAATTACTCCCTAACACCCTTGATTGGAGGGTCGCTCTCCTTAACAGTAGTTCTGCCCTATCTTTCACAATTTTTGATCATTCTAATTCTGCTAGTATATCTGCTTGTAGTAGTCTTTTGTCTCTGAACCTATTTTTTCTGCATTGGTCCCAGCATCTCTGGACCCAGTTTTCTGCAGCAGAATGTTGTACATTTAAGTCAGTTAGCATAATGGCCTTAGCTGAGGAGCAGGTAAATTTAATCTCTTCCTTGCATGATTCCCACCAAGTAAAGGAGGGCATGCTTGCATGTGGATTTAATGTTACATTATCTATTAACTCCCCAAAAGATGTAGTCTACCATCTGCTGGTCTTGCCAAATTATATTTTTTGTTAAGGCATTTCCTTCAGGCCCACTAATCTCAGGTTGTTGTGCCTTTGCCTGTCTTTCAAATCAGATCTTTTTGAGCTCAGCTCTTCAGCGCTGCCTGCTGTCTAGTGAGATCCATGTGTATCTTCAGGATACAACCCTGTTGTGATTGCAGACTCTTACGAAGTCAACTTTGCACCTAGTCTTTGGAGTTCTTCCTTGTTGCTGATTTCTGGAGTTTTCAAGTCCATTCTCATATGTTAGTTAAAATTTGTCATACTAGATCCATAAGGGAATCTAGCTTCTGCATTTGCTACAAGCTGTCTTCTATTGTGGAGTGTCCTAGGACATCCGACTACTCAGGTACACATCGTAAAACAGATAGGGACTGAACAGGCTCTTTTTCTTCTCACTGTTTGCATTTGATTGTTAAATCATGGTGAAGAAATAATTTGAACCATTAACTGCGAACTTTTAAAAGCATTTGGCAAAAACTGGGGTCTGTGCCTCCCACACTCCTGATACTTAAGTGTATATATATATATATATATATATATCTGTATCTATATCTGTATCTGTATCTATATGTATTTTGCAATATATGAAATGTCAACCAACCAAACAATCCTTTCCAGCAGGTAACTCAAAAAAAAAAAGTTTATTAGTTAGTGCTTTCATCCTTTCACTCCCATCTGACTTCATCGACTAATAACCTTTTAAAACCCATGCAGGCTTAAATAAAGTTTGTTGCAAATCACATATTCACTTTACACCAATCAACACACATTCTAGCTCAGAAGCACACAGAGAAAACTCTAGCTTGGCTGGGTTTTTCTTGCATTTTTTACTGTATGGTTTCTCTGTCTGACCCTCTTACCCTTTGGTTTATATATAAAGAAATATATATGCACTTATATATGCTTGTATTTATATATATATATATATATATATATATATATATATATGTATATATATATATATATATATATATATATATATTTTTTTTTTTTTTTCCACTCCATCCACATACATATATAGATACATATATTGTATCTGTTTGCATGTGTGTATGTGTTTGTGTGTGTGTGTGTGTGTGTGTGTGTGTGTGTGTGTGTGTGTGTGTGTGTGTGTGTGTGTGTGTGTGCATACTAACTCTGAGATCATTATATGTCAGAGTAAGGTAATACTCCAAAATATTACAATTTCAAAACAAAATGAAAACATAGTTTCCTGTCTGTACCTTTCATCTCATCAGTCTATGGTTTACAATGATGTTTGTTATGCTTTCAATAGGAGCCCCCTTTGCCCCACATACCTTGGTTCTACAGTATGTACACACCCAAAAAATCAAGAACTTTTTAGGTCTAACTTCGCTGCTGTTGGATGCATTATACTTTCTTTGTGGAATCAGAAACTGCCTAGTCTTTCTCCTGTACATCTATAAGCTTGATAATTATACTAAGCAATGATATTTGAAAACTTAAAAGGATGATTAAGGTCATAGAAGTCAGATACACTGGTATAAAGGGGTAAACCGCTAACTACAGTACAGTCATTCTAAAATTATTTTGTGGCTCAGGTAACAGATATCTGACAGGGGAAGATGGGTATGCCCATCATGGGAGCAAGGGGGCAGCCTGGGTTCTTCAAGTGTTACAGTTTCTTAGTGGAGGAATGGCATTGCAAAAGGTGGTCAAGGGTATGAGTATTTGTCCACCAAGCTAGTAACTCAGTGCTAGAAATACTGAAATAAACTTGGAAAGAAACAAGTATTAACAATATGTAAACAATAAGCAAAATCCCTGGAGGCTTGGGAAAAAGAATACCCCAACCTAATAAGCTGAGTTAAACATTTATGGACTTGATGGCCTGTGGAAAAAAACTGTTCTTATACCTGCTTGTTTGGTGCGTATTAATCTATAACACTTGGTTGATGGTAATAGTTCAAAAAGATGACGGCCTGGATGTGAATGGTTGGTGATGATTTTCCATGCCCTTTTCATGACTCTGGAATAGTACAGGTCCTGTAAGGATGGAAAACTAGCACCAGTGATATTTCAGCAGACTTCACTATTCAATGTAACCTATTTTTGTCATGATCAGACAGAGATCCAAAGCACAATGCTATGGATGAGCTGAGAACAGACTCAATGACTGTTGTATAGAACTGAATCAACAGTTCCTGTGGGAGGTTGAACTTCCTCAGCTGTCGCAGAAAGTACATTCGCTGTTGTGCCTTTTTTGTGACGGACTGTACATTGGTCTCCCACTTGAAGTCCCGGGAGATTATAGATCGCAGAAATTTGAAGGATTCCACAACTGACACAGCAGTATTAAATATAAAGAGGGAGATAATATTGTAGTACTACTCCTGAAGTCCAAGTCCACTGTCATCTCCACAGTTTTAAGAGTGTTCAGTTTCAGATTATTCCACCATAGGGTCAGCTGCAACTTAAATTTGATTCCTTATTTGCCGCATACTGTTACATTTTAATGAAAGATTAAAGTTTTCCTCTGTCATTCTTTGTGATTAGGTTGTATTCTCAATCAGGTGAAATGATAAAAAAGAACAGTCAGCTTTGTACTATCACATGTATTCAAAATCCAGTGCAACCTAACGTCATGGCAGTCTTCAGTCTGATAAATGGTCTGGACTCCTGTCCATCCCTTCAAAAACAGAACTGAATTGGATACTTCATGGTTATAATGGTAAATAAACAAATTTCTGTGAATCAAATGATGTCTACCATATATTTTTTGTGCACCCCTATGCAGTGATGAATAATGCAAGAAGTCTTGAGAAGGACCATCCATGTGTTGAAAATTATACATCTAAATCAAATCAATGTTGGTGGTTCACGCGACTCCCTAAGCAAATGCTCATGCTTATATATACTAACTGTCAAATCGCCATAATTGAAGAAAGTGGAATATTCCAAGAAATGGCAACCTCAGACTTAGTATATGTAAGTTCAGACTTTTGGTCATTGTTTCCACATTCCTGAGCTCAGCACTCAGAGTCTTGACATTTTAGAAGGTTACCGCCAATATTTCTTTCTTTGTGGAATGTGTCTGTAATCTTGGCCATCTGCTGCCAACTTTTCTACTCATTCTGTCTAATGCACTAATTGAAGTAGATCTGAATGATTTTATAAAAAAAAAAAAAAAATCAGAATTATTTTAGGTAAGATATGTGCTCTTTTTTATATCTACAGTATTGTTTCCCTGTCTCATTCCAATCCTGGAAGCCTTTGGTTGCAGCATTTTACCCAAAGATGCAATAAAATTCTTTGCTGACATTGTCATACGTATCAAAGAGGAAAGGAAGAAAGGTATTCATAAGGTAAACATGTTTTCTCCTTCACACATTATGCTAATCTGTTTTGTCTTTTTTAGATAGTCAAGTAGATATTCTGAGACAATTTTTTGCATATAGAATGATTCACTGAAACGTATAACCACATAATCCAGATTTCACTGTGAGACAAATGTAATTTAAACAATGAAAATATTACTGTTCACAGAATGGATTTTGGTAGATATGTGATAGACATTTATGTTAACAACTCAAAATTAAAAGTAAGATAATAGTTCATGTAACATTTTAAAGCCAGAAAGATTAAACTTTTGCAATTTCTCAGATTTCCAGTTAGCTGATACCCTATCGAAGCCATGATTATGTATGTTCTAGCTCTAAAGGCAGTGTTTACTGGTACTCTTATGAATGGATGGGAGTTGGCATAATAGCTAAAGTGTTTACCTCATAAACACAGGTTACATGATTTGGTTCTTACCTTTGGGATGGGAAGTTTGGCAAGGCTTAAAATGGCCCATAAGGACAGATAGCCTAGTACTAACTTGGGAACCTATGGCACCCATTGCATAGAAACAGTGCACAAAAAATACCTACAAATGACTCATAAGTAACAACATATCACCACTGCAGACTACAATTATTACTACGTATTGGTGTACTACTGAATACATTATTGTGATCCAGGTGTACCACTGAACACATTACTGTGCACCAGATGTACTACTGAATACATTACTGTGCACTAGATGTACTACTGAATACATTACTGTGCACCAGGTATACCAATGAACACATTACTGTGCACCGGGTGTACTACTAAATACATTACTGTGCACCGGGTGTACTACTGAATACATTACTGTAAACCAGCTGTATTATAGAATACATTACTGTGTACAAGGTGTACAACTGAACATACTATTGTGCACCAGGTGTACTACATTACTTTGCACCAGGTGTACTATTAAATACATTACTATGCACCATGTGTACTACTGAATACATTACTGGGCACCAGGTGTACTACCGAATACATTACTGAGCATCAGCTATACCACTGAACACATTATTGTACACCAGGTGTATGACTAAATACATTACTGTGCACCAAGTGTACTTCTGAATACATTACTGTGTACCAGGTGCTCTACTGAATACATTACTGTCCACCAGGTGTTCTACTGAATACATTACTCTTCCCCAGGTGTACTACTGAATACATTACTGTGCACCAGGTGTAATACTGAATACATTACTGTGCACCAGGTGTACTACTGAATACATTATTGTGCACCAGGTGTACTAATGAATACATTACTAAGCACCAGGTGTACTAATGAATACATTACTAAGCACCAGGTGTACTACTGAATACATTACTGTGCATCAGGTGTATAACTGAATACATTACTATGCACCAGGTGTACAACTGAATACATTACTAAGCACCAGGTGCCAGGCGTACTACTGAATACATTACTGTGCACCTGGTGTACTTCTGAATACATTAATAGGCACCAGATGTACTGCCGAATACATTACTATGCACCAAGTGTACTACTGAATGCATTAATGTGCACCAGATGTACTACTGAATACATTCTTGTGCATCAGGTGTACTACTGAATACAATACTAGGCACCAGGTGTACTAGTGAATACATTATTGTGCAAAAAGGTGTTCTACTGAATACATTACTGTGCAACAGGTGTACTACTGAATACATTACTGTGCACCAAGTGTACTACTGAATAAATTATCGTGCACCAGGTGTATTAATGAATACATTACTAGGCACCAGGTGTACTACTGAATACATTACTGTCACCTGGTGCACTAATTAATACAATATTATGCACCAGGTGTACTACTGAATACATTACTGTGCACCAGGTGTACTACTGAATACATTAATAGTCACCAGGTGCACTGCTGAATACAATACTAGGCACCAGGTGTACTACTAAATACATTACTGTGCATCAGGTGTAACACCAAATACATTACTATGCACCAGGTGTACAACTAAATACATTACTAGGCACCAGGAGTACTACTGAATACATTACTGTGCACCTGGTGCACTAATTAATACAATATTAGGCACCAGGTTTACTACTGAATACATTACTGTGCACCAGGTGTACTACTGAATACATTAATAGTCACCAGGTGTACTGCTGAATACAATACTAGGCACCAGGTATACTACTGAATACATTATTGTGCACCAGGTGTACTACTGAATACATTACTGTGCACCAGGCATACCACTAAACACATTACTGTACACCAGATGTACTACTAAATACATTACTGTGCACCAAGTGTACTATTGAATGCATTACTGTGCACCAGGTGTTCTATTGAATACATTACTGTGTACCAGGTATACTACTGAATATATTAATGTGCACCAGGTGTACTACTAAATACATTACTGTGCACAAGGTGTACTACCGAATGCATTACTGTGCACCAGGCGTACCACTGAACACATTACTGTACACCAGGTGTACTACTGAATAAAGTATTGTGCACCAGGTGTACTAATGAGTACATTACTAGGCACCAGGTGTACTACTAAATACATTACTGTGCATCAGGTGTAACACCAAATACATTACTATGCACCAGGTTACTACTGAATACATTACTAGGCACCAGCAGTACTTCTGAATACATTACTGTGCACCTGGTGTACTAATGAATACAATATTAGGCACCAGGTGTACTACTGAATACATTACTGCATTACTGTGCACCAGATGTACTACTGAATACATTACTGTGCACCAGGTGTACTACCGAATACATTACTGTGCACCAGGTATACCACTGAACATTACTGTACACCAGGTGTACTACTAAATACATTACTGTGCACCAAGTGTACTACTGAATACATTGCTGTGCACCAGGTGTACTACTGAATACATTACTAGGCACCAGGTGTACTACTGAATACATTACTGTGTACCAGATGAACTACTGAATACATTACTGTGTACCTGGTGTACTACTGGATACATTACTGTGTACCAGATGAACTACTGAATACATTATTGTGCACCAGGTGTACTACTGAATACAATACTAGGAACCAGGTATACTACTGAATACATTATTGTGCACCATATGTACTACTGAATACATTACTGTGCACCAGGAGTACTACTGGATACATTACTGTGCACCAAGTGTACTACTGAATACATTACTGTGCACCAGGTGTACTACTGAATGCATTACTGTGCACCAGGTGTACTACTGAATATATTAGTGTGCACCAGGTGTACTACTGAATACATTACTGTGTACCAGGTGTACTACCAAATACATTACTGTGCACCAGGCGTACTACTGAACACATTACTGTGCACTAGGTGTACTACTAAATACATTACTGTGCACCAAGTGTACTACTGAATACATTACTGTGCACCAGGTGTACTACTGAATACATTACTAGGTACAAGGTGTACTACTGAATACATTACTGTGCACCAGATGAACTACTGAATACATTACTGTGCACCAGGTGTACTACTAAATACATTACTGTGTACCAGATGAACTACTGAATACATTACTGTGCACCAGGTGTACTACTGAATACAATACTAGGCACCAGGTGTACTACTGAATACATTATTGTGCACCATATGTACTACTGAATACATTACTGTGCACCAGGAGTACTACCGAATACATTACTGTGCACCAGGTTTACTACCAAATACATTACTGTGCACCAGGCATACCACTGAACACATTACTGTACACCAGGTGTACTACTAAATACATTACTGTGCACCAAATGTACTACTGAATGCATTACTGTGCACCAAGTGTACTACTGAATACATTACTGTGCACCAGGTGTAATACCGAATACATTACTGTGTACCAGGTGTACTACTGAATACATTACTAGGCACCAGGTGTACTGCTGAATACATTACTGTGGACCTGGTGTACTACTGAATACAATACTAGGCACCAGGTGTACTGCTGAATACATTACTGTGCACCAGGTGAAATACCGAATACATTACTATGCACCAGGTGTACTACTGAATACATTACTGTGGACCTGTTGTACTACTGAATACAATACTAGGCACCAGGTGTACTGCTGAATACATTACTGTGCACCAGGTGTAATACCGAATACATTACTAGGCACTAGGTATACTACTGAATACATTACTAGGCACCAGGTGTACTACTGAATACATTACTGTGCACCAGGTGTAATACCGAATACATTACTATGCACCAGGTGTACTACTAAATACATTACTAGGCACCAGGTGTACTGCTGAATACATTACTGTGGACCTGGTGTACTACTGAATGCAATACTAGGCACCAGGTGTACTACTGAATACATTATTGTGCACCAGATGAACTACTGAATACATTACTATGCACCAGGTCTACTACTGAATACATTACTGTGTACCAGGTGTACTACCGAATACATTGCTGTGCACCACATATAATACCGTATATGTTACTATGCATCGGGTGCACTACTGAATGAATTACCAGGCACTAGGTATACTACTGAATACATTATTATGCACCAGGTGTACTACTGAATAAAGTATTGTGCACCAGGTGTACTAATGAATACATTACTAGGCACCAGGTGTACAAGTTAATACATTACTGTGCATCAGGTATAATGCTGAATGCATTACTATGCACCAGGTGTAGTACTGAATACATTACTAGGCACCAGGTGTACTACTGAATATATTACTGTGCACCTGGTGTACTGATGAATACAATACTAGGCACCAGGTGTACTACTGAATACATTACTCTGCACCAGGTGTAATACCGAATACATTACTAGACACTAGGTATAATACTGAATACATTACTAGGCACCAGGTGTACTACTGAATACATTACTGTGCACCAGGTGTAATACCAAATACATTACTATGCACCAGGTGTACTACTAAATACATTACTAGGCACCAGGTGTACTGCTGAATACATTACTGTGGACCTGGTGTACTACTGAATACAATACTAGGCACCAGGTGTACTACTGAATACATTATTGTGCACCAGATGAACTACTGAATACATTACTATGAACCAGGTTACTACTGAATACATTACTGTGCACCAGGTGTACTACCGAATACATTACTGAGCACCAGGTATACTACCAAATGCATTACTGTGCACCAGGTGTACTACTGAATACATTACTGTGCACCAGGTGTACTACTGAATACATTACTATTCACCAGGTATACTACTGAATACAATACTAGGCAGCAGGTGTGCTACTGTATACATTACTGTGTACCAGGTATACTACCAAATTAATTACTATGCACCAGGTGTACTACTGATACTCTTTTCACATGCAAATGGGCAACATTGTATGTCTAAGAGTGCCGATGCAACTGTCAGTTATAATGTGTTCCAAGGCTGTCATCTCATGCTGCATTACAGAGTGTTTACAGAGTTCTTTTATGTGGCCAGAAGACACTGTGCTGAGAATGCAAAATACTTTCTGAATTTCACACTACCACAGTAGTAGTACATCATACAAAAGTACCTATCACAGGCATGCATGTCATGCATGTAAGTACACACACACACACACACACACACACACACACACACACACACACACACACACACACATCTATATATGTTTGAAAAAGTGCATATTGGCAGGAACTAGAAATGTGCAGACATAGCACTTTCTATTGACATGCACATGTGTAACAGACAGTACGCCCACATCTATATCTGTATAACTGACAAGGCAAATGCACATAAAAACAAAACACATCATCACACATAGACACACACCTATATCTGTATGAAAAAGTGACTAGAACAAGACATGTAAACAGATAGACCCCTATAACTATCTAAACTTTTGCATGAGTGCGTGTGTGCACACACACACACACACACACACACACACACACACACACACACACACACACACACACACACAAGCACACTCACCTTTATATGCATTAGAAAGTACAAACATCGCACTATCTAATGGCATGAACATGTGCACACACATCTATGTATCTGTGCACTTTCAGTTTTATATATATATATATATATATATATATATATATATATATATATATATATATATATATATATATATATTGCATGTGCATGCACACACATGAGCACAAGTATGAAGAAGTATATAATTGGTCAATTCAAGTTGTGCTGGTATCTAGACTTTATATTGCATCAGTATGGAAGGACCTGCACTTCCTATCTCTGAGTGGCAGGAGTCAATTTATATTACATTATGCTAGGTGACTATCTTTCCTGTGCTATTCCCTATACCCGAAGACATACCAAGCAACACACACACACACACACACACACACACACACACACACACACACACACACACACACACACACACACACACACTCACTCACTGCAGACCAACCACATCATCCATTCTAGTTTTATGCATCACCTGTTGTCATTGCTAATGAGGCACAAGTACAACGTCTCTCAGATGTAATGCTGTGCACCTGGACCTTAGCATGGTCATCAGATTTAAGTGCTGAATGGAGAGGACACATGTAGGGTCCACAACTGCAGTGCCATGCACTCTACTTTTACATTGCTGATATGTAGGACTCACAAATAGTGATGCCTAGTACACCCACACATGCATATGCGGAGTAACACATTCATGCACTGTGTGGTATGAGAACTGCTGTATTATACATTATCAATGGATTTTATCTGAAACCACTAAATGCAGCTGGTGATGCAATCTCGTCATCTAACTGACTTCTATCAGCAGACATATTTTCGGTACACTTGATGAAGTGATGATTAATCAATTTACTGTTGGACTGATACATGCTCATCCCTCTGGAAATTTTCTGTGAAATGCCAAACATGATTAAAAAATGAATTACATAAAGACCAAAGGTATAACAAAGGAAATAATATCTTCAACTGCAATAGAAGACAGATTAGCAAAAGTCCGAGTTGAGCAGAGAATGACAGTATATTCTGAAGTAACATGAGAGAAACTGATTCTTATATCAAGCTATGAATGTCAAAAACAGTTTGATGGAGGACATAGCAGGAATAAAATGAAACATTATTCAGACAGGTGTAGGATAAACATATAGGTATTCTGGCTGGTCTGATATTTAGAGCAGAGACTGTTGTAGGCAAGGAAGATGAAATTATCTCATATTGCTGTCATCACTGGATTTTCACATAATTTTGTGATTATTTCTGATTTTGCTGTTATTTTGCAATGATTGTCTACTTATATTTGTAAAAGTCAGAGACGCTGAACATATACATTTTTTTTTCATTTTTTTAATTGATTTGTAGGACCGGGTGGATTTTCTGCAGGAAATGATGAATTCACAGACCTCTGAAATATCTTTGGAGACAGGGCAGACATACAAAGGTAGCATCTGCATTTCCTAAATATTACATAGACTTTAGAAACACAATACTTTCAATGGTAAAGGTTTTGCTAGCCTTGATAAAAATGGTTACCTGAAAATGTTGTCCTCATAGTGCTGAAGCAGAGCTATTTATATGGTTTTGTTACTCAGTAAAATTGTAGTTACTTTATCATCTTTCTTAGAAAGCTAGTATTGTATGTTTACTATTGTCATTCAAGGACTGAACAGGCTTTGCAGCAGAATTAATCTTAGTAATGTAAAAACATCAACAATAGAAAACATTTGTACTGAGAAGACAAACTGCAATAATTACACGAGAACTAAGAACCAGTATGACTGTGTATAAAGAGGTATAACAAAATGTAGTACAACAGACGGATAGACCATGGAATATATTATTGTCATGCAATAATATTACGCTATTTTTGAAAATGTATACTAAGTTCATGTACTAGCTGCTTGATAAAACATTGACAGCTAATTTAAGAAAAAAATGACTGATTTTAGTTATGTAACTGACCATTGAATGGGTGAAGCAATATGCTCCCCCGACACATCTGTTAATTTCATGACACACAAAGGCACTTAGCTGTGCACATATTAACTGCGAACAATTCATAGTTAAAGTGCAGGATTATTTAGATGTTCATCGTGTTTCACTGTTGCAGTCATTACAATTGGGTTATCCTGCTGGCAGGCTACCCGCAGTCGGCCTGAGTTCCAAAGTCTAGGTCCGGCGACGGTTGATGTCGCCTCTTCCCTGACGTCAGTGCACCAGGGGTATATAAGATGCAGCCAACGCCATTTTCCTCAGTCTTTCTTGCCGTGCGGTGTCTGAAGCAAAAGCAGTTCGCAAGTGCCGGTTGGCCGACTCCTGAAGTTTTTAATTCGAATTTTAGATCCGAAGTCTTCATTAAAGCTAAGTACCCTGTTGGAGAAACTTTTTTCTTGCTCCAGACCGATGTCAGAAAAAGTTAATAACTGTATTTCTTGTGGGAAGCAAATACCTCATAAGTATTTTCATTCTTAGTGTATTCCTTGCCTAGGCCCTGACCATAACATTGCTAGTTGTTGGTTTTGTGCTACATTTAACCAACGCACTATTAAGCATCGGTATGATTTTGCATTTCATTATTTTGGCAGACGATTCAATTATATAATGCCATCGGATCAGCCGACTACTGGAGTTTACAAAAAGTGAAAAGAAAAAGAAAAGGACAAGCATCCGAGATCCAAAACCAACGACGAGGCTTCTTCTAGGCCTGTCACAGGTTCGCCGGTTCTCAGTGAGGTGCTTTTGCAGCCCCTGACGCCCGCTACCTCAGAGCCACAGGCCGCTTCCGACTCCCATGTGGAGCCAACTGGGCCTCTGGAAACTCAAGGTATTGGACACTCGGAAACTATTCCCTCAGATGGGTCCGGAGTCGCTCAGCAGGCATCGGCTTCTGAGGGTGTTTTCAGGCCTACACAGTTATATGTGAAACCTACTTCAGCTACAAAGACAAAGACTAAAGCAGCTCTAAAGACAAAGAAACAAGTACAGCTTTCACCTGGACAGTCCTCCATGCCTAAAAAACAGATGCTTAAAATGGCCAAAGACCTTATTACTTTGGTCAGGGGTTCCCATCCCCCTCCTGAAAAGAGGCTTAGGCAAGAGTTAGAATATGAATCTTCAGACCAGGTTTCCATTTCCTCTGATTCCTCCTCTGAACAGGATTACTCCATTCCTCCCTATGAATATTCTGATGCTGAAGAATCTATCCCTTCAGCCTCTCCTCCTGAGGATTATTCTTTTGGGAAAACACTGCATACTATGAGGGAGCATTTCCACTGGGAGAGCCAAGATTACTCAGAATCCAAGAAAAGGCTTAGAGATTTCCTTTTATTGCCCTAGCACAGGCCCCTTGCTATCCCGCCTGTTTTAGACATTGTAGATGATGTATTTACGGAGTCCAGTTTTTCTCCAGACTCTTTATCACAAGCCCCTGTTAAGCCAGACAGATACTACAGGGTTCCTGATTCACATACATTTCTCTATAAAAACCCTGCAGCTGACCCATAAACCATCTCTCAGGGTCCCAAAGGGGTCAAGGCCTCTACTGCAAAAAACCCTATTCCCTCTGATAGGGATTCTAGGGCCCTAGACAGATGGGGCAAAAAGATTTATACCTCTGCTACCTTGGCTGTAAGAGCTTTAAATTACCAATTTCATATGCTTAAATATCAGCAATATCTTATATCCTTGCTTAAACAGAAAATGCCAGCAAATGTAGAATGTGTAGACAATAAAGAAATGCAGGATTTATTACATGCAGCTGAACAAGTTGGAAAGCATACTTTGCAATGTGGTTTTGATTCTCTTGAGGCCTCCTGCAGGGCCACTGTTACAGGTTCTGTCATTAGGAGACATGCTTGGTTAAAAGAACAAAATTTGCCAGATCATGTTAAAGCAAAACTATTAGACGCTCCTTTACAGCATGATACTTTGTTTGGTGCTAAAGCAGAAGAGGTGTTGAAGAAAGTGGAGAACAAAGCTAAATCTATGCAAACAGTCAAGGATTTCTTGCAGGTACAGCCTCCCAGATTTAGCAGGAACTGGCCTACAAAAAATTGGTCCTTTCCAGTGTCAGATAGGCCACAAAGAGGCAGATACAGATGCCCGAGAGGCAGATCACAGCCCCAAGGCTCATACAGGCCTAAACAATGGGGTGCTTCTACCTCCAAGAGCGGAGAGGAAAAATCACAGCCATACAGGAAACAGTCTCAATGACTTTCCACTTCCAGCACCAAGCACTTATCTTTTGGCAGCCCCTTTGGGGGGAAAGCTAGCACTTTTTTCACAAAATTGGCACATGATCACCCAGGACAAATGGGATCTAAATATAGTTTCACAACACTACAGGTTCCACTTTCACACCCTGCCAAGGCAAACGGTATGCCAGACCTGCCATGCAATCAGTGGGCAGAGACACAAAAACAAGTTTCATGCCTCATGGACATGAGGATCATTCAACAAGTACCAGAACAAGAGCAGGGTCACGTATTCTATTCAAGACTGTTCTTAGTACCCAGAAAGGACAAAGCCTGGAGACCAATACTGGACCTATCTATTCTAAACACATATCTGGATATTCAAAAATTCAAAATGTTGACCCTACAGCAGCTTCTGCCCATGTTGGGCAAGAAGGCTTGGCTTGTGACTTTAGATCTAAAAGAGGCATACCTGCGTGTCCCAATCAGACAAACATGCAGAAGATACCTCAGATTCAAAGCTGGCTCAATACACTACCAATTCTCTGCACTGCCCTTTGGCTTAACTACTGCGCCCAGGGTCTTCACAAAGTGCCTGGCACCAGTAATTGCATTCTGCAGACAAAGAGGAATACAAATTTATCCTTACTTGGATGACTGCCTTATTCAAGCGGAGAACAAGGACATTCTACAACAGCATCTGGCATTTGTAAAAAGATTACTGACAAGTCTAGGGTACACAGTAAACGAGAAGAAGTCAAAACTCGTACCCTCTCAAGAGATAATATTCCTGGGTGCAAGCTTAAATACAACTGCCCAGATGGCTTATCTCATGCCAGACAAACACAGACAACTGACTACTTACTTCAAAATGTTGGCAACAAAGCCCCAGTTATCTGCAAGAAAAAGTCTGCAGGCCTTGGGTTTCATGGCATCCTGCATTCTGCTAATTCCATATGCAAGACTGCATATGAGGAAACTTCAATGGTATCTAAAAAGTGTTTGGACTCAACATTGCCACAGCCTGGAAAAAATAATTACCCTCATTCCCTGCCTGTAACAGGAGTTTCAATGGTGGGCAAAAGCCTGTCACCACAATACAGGACAGCCATTCACCTTACCCACAGCCAGGCAGACATTGACAACAGATGCATCAGATTACGCCTGGGGGGCCCATATGGCAGGAAGATGTATTCAGGGCACATGGTCCGCAAGTCAAATGCATCTACGTATCAATCAAAAAGAGATGCTAGCTGTTCAGAATGCCCTAACAGCCTTCAAGGATCAACGTCATCCAGGACAACTACTAATAAAGACGGACAATACTACAGTCATGTGGTACATAAACAAGCAGGGAGGCACACATTCCTACCTCCTCTGCAGGCTAGCCATGAACTTGTGGCACACAGCATTGACTTACCAAGTACATCTGCAAGCTCAATTCCTGCCAGGAAGGAAAAATACTCTGGCAGACGAACTAAGCAGAAATCTAATGGATCCCCACGAGTGGAAGTTGGATCCACAAGTCTTCAGCATGATAACAAAGACCTGGGGATGCCCGGACATAGACCTATTTGCCTCTCCTCACAACTACCAACTACAAAGATTCTGCACAAGGACGTATTATAAGCAAGCATGGAAAGTGGATTTTCTATCTTTCAGCTGGAAAAATCTAACAGTATATGCCTTTCCTCCTCTGCCTCTCCTCCCCAAGATACTCCTCAAGGTCAGACAAGAGAAACCAAAAATGATACGGATTGCCCCAGACTGGCCCCACCAGCACTGGTACCCAATCCTAAAGAGCTTGTCTCACTGCCCAGCCTGGACATTACCACAAATTCCTCACTTGTTGACCCAACAAGACAGCCAGATATTGCACAGCCAACTCAAAACCTTAAACCTAGCGGCATGGCAGATAATATAGCCTCGCAAGACACACCTCTTTCTAAAGCAGATGAATGTTATTTTGCAGGGCAGGAGGCCTAGCACCAGAAAATCTTACGCAGATAAATGGAAGAGATTCTGTGCTTGGAACCAAGCACAAGGCATTGACACAGTTTTTCCAAATATTCCTTAGATTTTACAATACTTAACTGAGATGCTGGATAAAGGCCTTTCCTTTTCATCAATTAAAATTCATGCCTCTGCCATTTCAGCTCATTACAATACAGAACCACCTATTTTTTCTCATCCGTTATTGAGGCAGTACCTCAGAGGGGCCAAAAACATAAGACCTCCAAGGAGAGCACCAATACCTGCATGGGACCTCAACTATGTCTTGGAAAAACTCACACTGCCTTTCTTTGAGCCAGCCTCTGCAGCTGACATAAAATTCTTATCCTGGAAAACAGCTCTGCTCCTAGCAATAACCTCCATTAGAAGAGTGTCAGAGTTACAGGCACTCATGGCTGTGGAACCTTTTATCATTTCCCATCCTGACAGGGATTTGCTGAGGACAAACCCTACATTTATGCCTAAGATAGTGTCCAGTGTGGCCCTTAACCAAACAATTCATTTGCCTACTTTTTATCCAAACCCACAGAATAAGGGTGAGAAAATTCTGCATTCTTTGGATATTCACAGACAGCTATGCTTCTACTTGGACAGAACTAAAGCTTTCAGAAAGACTGATCAACTTCTAGTGGCATATGCTGCAGCATCACAAGGAAAGCCTATCTCAAAACAGACTATTTCAAAGTGGGTAGGCTATTGCATTCATTTCTGCTATTCACAGCATGGCAAATCAGTGCCTAAGGGCATTAGGCCACATTCAACCAGAGCAGCAGCCACTTCAGCAGCCTTCCTCAGAGGAGTACCAACCAAAGACATCTTAGAGGCTGCAACTTGGAGTTCAGTGCATACATTTACAAAGCACTACCACTTACCTCTCAGCTCTAAATCCAGAGCAGGCTTTGCCACTGCAGTTCTGCAGGGCCTTATAGCCTCACCTAATCCTGTTTAGCTCCAGCCTCCCAACCTTAGCTTTGGGATTCAACCCAATTGTAATGACTGCAACAGTGAAACACGATGAACATAGTACAGTTGTGTACCCACCATAAATGTAGATGTTCGAGTGTATTCACTGTTGCAGTCCAGGTTACCCTCCCACCATCCCCCTTTCTTCCTTGCTGGGACCTAACTGTACTTTTCTACTCTATACAACCTATGTGGTGTATTTGCTTGTAGATTAAGGAAAAGTTATTTTTTTGTGCATGCATGCTTATTGGCATAATTTAGCCTACCATTTTAGGGGCACCTGACATCTGGGCAAGAAAAACTGAAGAAAATGGCATCAGCTGCATCTTATATACCCCTGGGTCACTGACAACAGGGAAGTGGTGACAGCAACCGATGCCAGACTTAGACTTTGGAACTTAGGCTGACTGCGGGTAGCCTACCAGCAGGATAACCCAGTTGTAATGACTGCAACAGTGAATACACTCGAACATCTACATTTATGGTAGGTACACAACTGTACTTTATTTACCTTATTCATTATTACATCCCATCAGCATACATTAGAAAAGTGTGAACCATGTACCCTTCAGAAAACATACTGCAGTAAATAACCAATAAAAAACCCAAACCAGAGAAAATGAACTCAAACAAAACCAACACTGGAGCAACAGAGACACAAATCAACTGGATTAGTGTAAAATGATTTATTCAACTCTTTTGTCCACTAGACTTATTCAGAAATACAAATAATATTCACTACTACAAACCTTTATACTAAAACAGACCTCATTAAAATTTAATTGAATCAATTATCCTATTAATCACAATAAACAAAGATAAAAATACATTACAATAAAATGGCCTAAAAACTTTAATTACAGGTGTCACTATTAATCACATTTTTTTCACATTTTTATCCCCAGTTTCCTGTCAGCCAAAAAACACTTGATATTAATCATGTCATTCTATCCTGGGGGGTGTCAGCCCCTAACCTTAGTTGCCATAAAGTTTCCCTCCTTTCAACCTTATTTTTCATGTTTCTCCCTCTCAAATCTTTTTTTAACTTGTTCCAAAACAGCGAATGCATAGTTTTATATGAGTTACACTTAAAAGAGTGTCTGTAAAGGGCATTGTTTTCATCTTTAGTCTTTATAGCATAACAATGCGCTTTAATACGTTTACTAAGAGCTCTCGTAGTCATTCCTATATAAAAAGCTGAACAGCCTGAACGTAGTGCAAAATAAACAATATTACTGGTCAAACAATTGTATCGGCCAGTAATACTAACAGTTTTATGATAATGTTCTAAACTAATATATGGGCCCTCAAGTATGTATCTACAAGCGGTACAACTGTAGCACTTGAATATTCCCTTGTTTTTATCCATTGCTGGAGGGGGTAATACTGTTTCATCCACTTGAAGCATACTTTTAATTGTATTACCTTTTTATAAACAAACTTAGGTACCCCTCCCAGGGCATTGTTTAATTCACTATTACATGTGATAATTTTCCAGTTATTCTATGTTACAGTTTTAATCTGTTCACTATCTACTGACATCTCTATAACACAACTAGGCACTGTTTGAGAAACCTTCTCAGTTGTATTTCTCCTATTAACCGTTAGTCCTTTGACTCTAATAGGAGGAAAATCAATGGCCCTTCTATTTTTAACGTCTGGAGCTATATCCTCTAGTAGCTTTATAGGATAACCTCTGTTAATAAATAACTCTGTAATAAAATCAATTTCATCACAAAAGTCTAACTCATTGCTCACCATTCCTGATGCTCTGATATACTGAACCTTGGGAATATTCATTTTCATAAAGCTGGGATTGTTACTTTGAAAATGCAGATAGTTATTAACATATGTCTTCTTTCTATATATTTTACTAGAAAACATCTTATCCATCACATTTCAGCTTAATTCAACATCTAGGTAACAAACGTTGTTACCCATTTAAAAACTTGCTTTTACTTGCCTAGCAACTCCTTCTGGCTACCTTTCCTATACCATATCTTATCTTTTGCTTTGTTAGGGAGGTGATTTCTTGCTACTAGGATGACATTTGTTTCAGAGCTATCTTTCATTATTAGTGGTCTGTGAGCTACTTTGCTGTAATGGTATGTTGAAACATATGGCTTGTTATGCTCTGCATTTGTTTGCCTACATGACCTATAAGTTTGTGTAACATGCTCCTGTATATACCTCACTAAGCCTATTATGTAAACAGTGGGACATGACATAAGAATTATACAGCTAAGCAAGAATGAATCAAGAGTCGAGTAATATGCTACAGACTGTCTTCAAATAACTAAAAGGAACTAAAAGAGAACTGAAAAAAAATAACTAAAACAGGCTAGAGGAGAGATGAAGGACAGAGATAGATTAGGTGCTGTGGATGAAATATGATAGTGTGGCTTAGGGACGTGCGAGTACAAAGCCATCAGCTAGAAGCCGAGGCAGTTTGACAACAAAAAACTATGCAGATTAGGGCATGGGTCAGTCAGTTACTGGCAAGCAGAGGGTGAGATAGAGTGAACTGACTAGCTGTAGTGTGTGGAAAAAGTAATAAAAAAGAGAGACTAGACAGGATAGTAGAACTGGAACAGAAAAGACAGAAGCAAAAGGTGTAAGAAGAAAGAAGAGTGTCACTAAGTCATGAACAGATCAAGACTAAAGGTGAAGAGGTAGGCAGAACAGATCAAAGAAAGGAGATGTACCAGGCCAAGAAGAGAAGGGGAGCAGCTACAGGTAATACGACAGTGAGGACTAAAGAGGAGAGATGTAGGGAAGAAAAAAGAGAAGTTGTAGCTCCAAGTACGGGAGGAATGTTTCAATATGTGGCAATAATGGAGAAAACTGGACTGGTGCAGTACGTCTGCTTAGTGCTCAGAATGTTAGCATAGTTTACAGCTCCCTACTACCACCCTATCATTTTAAAAAATATTTCAGACAGTTAAAAAAAGCACCAATCCATCACATGAAGTGCCCGATTTTGCAGAATGACTAGTAGTTGCCTCATGCTATGTTCCTGATAAAAAGTTTTCTTTTTTGGTAAACCACTGAAAGTCGTAGTCTATGAATAATGTCAGATATTAGAGTTGTATACTTATTGTTGATTTTGTTTCAGGAAGTGCAATTTGATGCAAAACTGTTGTTCTACTAACTTTTTAATATCTCTGATTTTTGCCCTGTCCCTCTCAATCAGACTTACCATTCAGAAAATGAATGTTAATACAAAACCTGTTGTTTGATTAACTACATAAGTCTTTACTGTTCCCTTCATAGTTTTGCCCCATCCCAAGTGATTTGTTTGATTTTCTGGTAAATTACTGAGGATTAGAGTCAATGCATATTGATGTAAAAACCTGTTCTGTTAACTTCTTAAGTGAATTAAAAAAATAAAGATAAAACAAGTTTCATGCATATTGAAGACTGGCTTTGTACTGACATATGAGAACCCAACACTGCATACATGACAGCAAATCACGTATGTTCCAGTGTTCTCCATTATTGCTAAACCTGTACAGGGGGGCAACAAGCAAACAAGTAAAGCCAAAGTGTGGGACTAAAGACAGACAGTTGTAAACAAGCAGGGTATTATGAAGCTGAACTGGGAGATTGGAGCCAGGTACAGGGAACAAACAGCTGTGTAAACCACAGAGTGACAAACTGTGTAAAACACAGTGACAAACAGTTATGAAAAACAAAGTGTAGGCTGGAGTATGAGAACGCTAGAAATTGAGCTACAAATGTCCACAAGAAAAGCAAAGGCAAATAAGGAGACCGATTTAGCAAAAGTAACTAAGTATAAGAAGAAAGTAATCTTTAGCTTCATAGAGGAAATAGCTGTGTAGATTGGTCTAGATGGGGAAAGATTATGGTGAGCATGGGGGAGAGACAGGAAGTCTCAATGATCTCTTCAGTTCCATCTTTTATTTATTTATTTATTTAGCATTTGTTTACCAGAAAAGTCCAACTTGGAACAATCCAATCTTCAGTGCAGGCATGGGGAAAAATGCTGTAGATACATGTCTTTGTAATGTGAGAGGAAACCGGAGTACCTGAAGGAAACCCACATGAACGCAGGAGGACATGCAGATTATGCACAAAAGGCACCCCAGCCAAGAATCAAACTGGGAACATCTTGCTGTGAGGCAACAACACAAACCGCTGCACCACTACGCCATCTTCACAAAGGATAAGGAACAAAGACTTCCACATTGGAAGACAGAAGTTGGAAGGAGGGTGGACAGTCACATGCAAAGAGAAGCTGTAGGAACGAAGCTTGTGGAGTTATGAAAAAAATGACATGAAGTTGTTGTATAAACTCTAGAACATAACAATCCTGGCAAGTGTATTTAAAGAATCCATTAATGAACTCTTCAGCTAAGCACTTAGACTCATTGAGGTGATGGTGGGAGTCCATGGTGATGACATTCTATAATGCAAAGCCAGCTCTGAACCAGAAAACTAAAGACCGATTGCACTGCCTTAAGTAGCATGGAAAGCCAGGGAGAATTTACTGAGAGAAAAGCTAAACTGTTTCTTGCCGAACAAAAATATGCAGGAAGTTGCCAATATGGTTTTGCAAAATTGTCTTTATCACTCCTACCTGATTAAATTTGGTGACTAACCTGTATTGGAACTAGTCAAAGGAAACCTGGTTGATATTAGCAGCAGGAAATAAAATATACTAGTTTTACAAACTCTCAAAAGAAAGGAAGTGGTTAGTGTATATCCATAGGGACTGGTCTTGGGACTATTGCTGATTAACATCTTTGTATCAGATATCACAAGGATTGTTATAGGGACTACTTATTTTTAGATTATTACTAAGGACGAAGGGACAGTAGAGGGTGCAAGAGATAGCTTTCAGAAGTATCTGATGAAACTAATGAAATGTATAAAAATGTATCATCTAAGGCTTAATGCAGGGAAGTGTTAAGTACCTCACTTGTCTTCTAGTAGATGCCAAACTGGTGCACCATCAGGGAGGAGTAATTCTAAAAAAATACAGTTTCAGAAAAAAAATACAATATGGTAGTTACAGAAGAAAAGAACCACCATGTGCAAACTGGGAAAACTATAGTCAAGCCCAGTAAAGATACTTGACTGTCTTCTTATTTATTTATTTATCTGTTTATTTACTTCTTTATTTTTCTTCACTGACCTGGAAGAGTCTGGTCAGGCAAAACCCATTTTCAGTGGAGAAAAGCTCCACATTTAAGTTACAAATGATATACATTTATAATTGCAGGGTAAAAACATCTGTGCATTAGCTTATTTACTTGACTTTTAAATGTTTCCTACAGGAACATTACATTTTAACACACAAAAACAAGAGAGAAATTAACATAAATTGGCTAAGTACTGAATAGAGAAATAACTTACAGTAACAACTAATGTATTTGTAGCACGATGGTTGCAGAAAGAAGATCAAACTGGAGAGTTTTTGAGGTTAGTAATTATTTCCAGACAAGTAGAACGTAACTTAGAAATGATGAGAGATATGAAAGGAGAAGTTATAGAAATGAACAGGAAGATAAATGGGCAGAGAAAGAACTGTAGTTAGTAGTGGGGTGTGCATGAAGGGGGAAAAGTAAAAGTTTCAGCAATAAGTTTAAGGGGGAAATTGAAAAAAAAATAGAGATTGCTTTATTTCTTATGGATCTCTGTTCAGGCTCCAACCAGAGTACTGCATTCAGATCGTGTGTGTGTGTGTGTGTGTGTGTGTGTGTGTGTGTGTGTGTGTGTGTGTGTGTATGTGTGTACAGTGGTAAAGATCTCAAGCTACTGAAGAAGGTGCAAAGAAAGATGCCATGATAATAAAGGCATTAGAAGACAAGGGGTACAAGGAGAGATTATGCAAGATTTATCTAGTTTTACTTGAGGACAGGCAAAAAAGGGGGAGATGCGATATGAGTGCAGGGAATCCATGTTCGGCTATCAAAAAGTCAGATCCATGAACAGCTAAATATCGAATGTCAAGCATCTAAACAGATAATCGCCAAATCCATATAACTTCAAAAAATCATTCACTGAATGGCCATAGTTAGCCAACAACCAGGAAGTAACATGATGCATAAGGTAATTGAAGGAAAACTTTTAAATTTACCCTTTTCCCCACTGTAGTGCGAGTTGGTATGTATAGTTAGGGTGGGTGTGGGGGGCAAAGCTCCCCACCTTGGTTGGCTGTGTTCCTGATGTTAGCCAACTATGGCCATTCAATGAATAATTTTTCAAAGTTTACGCATTCGGTAATTTTATGTTTATATGTTTTACATTTGCTATTTAGCCATTCAAAGATGTGTCTTTTCAATAGCCAAACATAGACCTGAGTGCAGGAGACAGTTAAGAGGACAGTGTGATGATATATACTTCAATAAGAAAGAGGAGAGAAAAGGGATGTACCTTTTAAATTAAAGGAAGGAGTTAAGGAAAGAAAGTCATATGGTTGTTATTGTATGACCTCAGCAAACGTGCACATTTCAAGTTAGACATTAAAAAGTTATTTTTATAGAAATAGTAGGAAATAAATGTAGCAGTCTAATTGACTGAGAAGAAGACTTTAAGACTATGGAGTCCTTCAAGGAGGCCTGGGGTGGGTAGATAGGACACAAAAATGGCAAATGAAAGGTACTAGCTATGCAGTTATGCAGAAGAGATAGGCAACTTATCTTTTTGTTAACATAGCTATATAACATAATTATGTTCTTTTTCTCCTTCAAACCCTTTCCACATAACACATGCAAACAAGTACAATCCTGAATTAAAATCATAGAACAGAGTCTAGTCCCTCTCTGCGGTGTTATTCGACTATCAACCTGTTTTAAATGTGGCACATTACTTAGTAGTAAAAAATATATTTTCTGTTTCATGACTATTATCTACTTCATTGCTAATGGAACATACACCATAAAAGTCATGAAGGGGCAACAGTGTAACTGAACATTGCATCTTCAATTGCCTAGAGATTATAATTTCCATCTCAGGAGCCAAAGAAAATTAAAAGTCCTGTGTGGCATAGTTAACATGCTGGAGCAATTGTGCTTAACTGCTCGCTCTCTTTCTTGTTACTTCTCTTTCTTTTCATAACATTTCTACAGTTGTTGTTTAGCCATTTTGTCAAATCATACTTTGTCACCTCAAGGACTTTAGCATGCCAGATCTTTTTTTCCCAATAATTGCTTCTTTAAGCTCTTAGGTTCATAGGTTCATATGTGTGTACTAGGCTAATGGCCCTGGAGCCTTTACAAGCCTAGCCCATAGGACTACCCTGGCATTGTGCCACCCGACCTTAGTTCCCAGTGCTTCTGTTGAGTAGAGCCACTGGAGTGAACCCCTGGCTGAATTTTCTATTTCCCATCCACTCACCAAGATTTCTCTTGAAGAGGGCCAGTGAGGTGTTCTGCTTGACATGTATGGGAAGTCTATTCTATAGCATGCACAGTCTTTGGGTTATGAACCTGTCCTTCCAGCATGTTCTGTTGATTGTGATAATGAGGTTGAGGTCTCTGGAGCATGTGGTGTGGAGGGATTGGGATTTCCTCAGATGTAGCATTTCTAACAGAGCTGGGTCAGGCATGGCTTTGTAAGTCAAGCAGAGAGGTAAGCAGGTAATATGAGACAGAGAATAGATGGAGTTTTTTGAGTCTGTCCATACAGGACAACCGTTTAAGGTCTAGGATTCTCTCTGTGAGGTACTTTTGCGGCCTCTCCAGTTGTTGCAGGTGTCTAATGAGGTACATGCCAAATGGGGTATTGTACTCAATGATTGGCCTAATGAGGGAAGAGTAAAGGGAGACAATGACCTCTTTCTTCCTGGATGCAAAACCCTTAGTAATGAGATGTGCCACATAGAAGGACTTTCTGACCACAGTGGCAATGTGGTGGTCAAAAGAGAGGTTGCTGTCAGCCTCTGTTCCTGGATCTCTTATAACGCCTTCTGTGTTCATTGGACTACCATCGATGTGGTAATTCAGAGGAACTGGGTTTTTCCCAAAGGGGATGACGACACATTTTTGGCACTGAGCTTAAGGCCATGGTTTTGACACCACTTGTTGGTCTCTGTGAGTTCTTTCTGTAGGATGTCAACATCACTTGTGGAGTTAATAATAGCTCCCAACTTGCAATCGTCTGTGAACTTTGTCAGCCAGAGTCCCTTCGTGTTGGCCTGGACTTCAGAGAAGTAGATACCAAACAGGAGAGTACCCAGGACCGAACCCTGTGGGACTCCACTAGTGACTGGTCAGCAGTCTGAGTTGGAGTCAGCTACTTTCACACTGTGGGTTCTATCTGTGAGCCAGTTTGCAACCCACCTAGTGATATAGGGGTCGATGCCTAGTTTAGTGAGTTTTTCTATGATTCCTGTGTGGGGAATGGTATCAAAGGCCTTGGCTAGATCAAGGTAGGCTGTATAAACCACCTTGCCATCATCCACAGCTCTGGTGACTGACTCAAAGAAGTCTACCAAGTTGAGCAGGCATGATCTACCCTTCACAAAACCAGTCTGTGTAGGATCCAGAGTTTGGAGATTCCCTATATCCTTGTTTATTAGGTCCATGATGATGTGTTCCATAGCTTTGCATATCAGACTCGTCAGGCTAATGGGGCGGTAGTTCCCAGGGTCTGTAATCGCTTCTCCTTTGTGGAGAGGGATGACTCTAGCAGTGCGCCATTTGGTAGGGAAAAAACCTGAGGTGAGGCTGTGATTAATCAGGGCACACATGTGAGGTGCTAGTTCACTCTGTAGTTCATATAGAACACAGCCAGGGATATTGTCAGGTCCCATAGAAGCTGTATTCTTGGCCTTGGACAGTGCTGTTTTAACTTGTGCAGCAGTAATACTGTGTGCCTGGCAATCTATGGGTATTGTGA
>NC_056746.1:210999799-211079799 GCF_019279795.1 Protopterus annectens | reverse complement strand
ATTGATATCCTGAAAATAATACTCACTTTCATTGATGTATTCTTAAGTGATTATTTTATAGTTGGGGCCACCTTGACCTTTATGATGTCCCCTTCTACTTAAAAAAATGCCATTATTGTCTGTTAAGATATTGTCTGTATATCTTCTGGTGGGAATTTCTAGTTGGATGGTTTGCACCTGAAGCTTTTGAAAAGAAAATGGTGAACATACTACACCTGTCCTTGCCTTTACCTTGTCCTTTATACAGCTTTCTTTCTTTTAGCCTGGAAGTTTGTATAACAGGTACCAATCCCCACATATGATGATATTTAATCAGTTGATAATTATTGACCTCCTCCTACTCTAGCTATTTCCCCCAGAATGCTGGAGAAGATTACTATAAGACAGCTACTAAAGCATACAGCTATGTATGGAGTCCTGAAGAGAGACAAATATGGTTTCTGTAGTGTTCACCTCCTCACCTCATTCATTTGGTCTGCTGGAACTGCCTTAGCCTCCTCTGGGCTCAGCCTGGCCTAAATATGGAGCTGGTAAGTAAATCAAGAATGTTAGTGCAGCATCATCTTTGCCATCGGGGAGTGTGTCTCAACTAATTCTCTCCCCTCAGCATCACTGTGAGCATAGCATGGCAGCCTTCTGCTACCTTGCTGACTAGCTTATCTGAATGTTAAGGGTCATTCTTTGCATCTGTTGTATTCAGTGCTCAGTACTTTTGTGCTTGAACTCAACTGCTTGTGCTGGTCTGTACCCACTTATCTGGGCAGCAAATGCAACCCTGATCTGACTCTTGTTGACTTATTAGGCACTGAAAAGTGCTTTCATCTTCCAGTTTGAGATTCTCATTCATACATCTGCTTAGGCGTCTTTCAAAATAACAGCCTTTGCTCTTCTCTGCACTGTCAGTATCATTTCCTGATTAACTCAGAAGTTTGCATATTCATGCAAATTTATGAGCTTTATCGATCATAGAGATTGGAGTAGAGGGATTTATACTTTCCTAGACACTTTCCATGAAAGTCAGTTGGGGTTACATTTAGTTTCTGCTTTTCTGACAAGGTATGGTACTATAAAAGTAGACAAGAATTTTGATTAAAGGTGAGATGGGAGTTATAGTTAAAAACAGAAAATAGCTCTTTCACTTTTATAGTAAGTCAGAAAAATGCAAATCAATCTTTGTGTTCTTGGTGAACTGTAACCTTCTAGCAAATCTCATGCTTTTAAGAATGATTCAGACTTAGCAGGACTCTAAGGTGATCTCATTTCTCATATTTCCTATAGAAAATCCCAAAATCAAAATAAGAAAATAAAGAATGTCTACATACTCACTAGTATGATATTCCTTCAGTCAACTGAATGTAGATTCACTCTTCTCCACCTTTTTGGTGAAGTACAAATTGGGGTGCCTAAGCCCCTTGAAACAACTCTCAAGTCTAGACACCAGCAAACATCATATCCCTATAACAAACTTCAAAATTCTTACAGAAAAAAAAAATAAAGTATGCTGCATTCATAATCTAATGCTTTAAGAAAAAAAAATACAGTTCATTTTCTGCCTGAATTTGCCATATCTAACATTTAAAGGAAACAGAAAAAGCATACAGAAAACAATGAATATAAAGCACAGCATCTTTAAGATGGCTTTAGTATTTGGAAGATAACAGACTCACCTCTTTCTTTAGCACACAGCCTCAGAGTTAAGAATCTCATTCTTAGATGTCTTCTGAATGACTAGAATGAAGATGCCTTCAGTTTAAAGTAATGTGTATTCATGCCGAGATCATTAACAAGTTCTCTAGAACATTTAGATAATAACATTTTTGGTAAAATATCAAGATTTAAAGTTTAATATTATTAAAATTAATTCTATGTTAATCAAAAGTTAAAGCCAGAGCTGGACAATAAGTACAACTATAATTGGCTGTTCAAGCAAATTGTCTTGGAGTGGTCATTACAATTAAATTAGATTTTCTGTTAAAAATATTATTAAAATAAACTGTGATAGTGTTGGTAGATTCAGAAAAATAAGATGGTCAACATTGTTATTTTACATTTGACAGCAAATTGCATCTTGTTAAGATGAATGTTTTATATATCTATCTATCTATATATATTGATATAGATATAGGGTGTATATTAGATGAATGAATGATCAAAATGTCGAGTACAACATACTCGACACACTTTGATTGATCGTTCATCTAATCAAAGCCTAAAAACCCTGAAAAGTAAAAACTCGTAAGATTTTGTTCGCCCCACACCTTCCCTATACTAACATACAACACACACACATACAACCAATGCATGCAAACACCTATATGCTCACATCATTCAAACACTTAAAAACCTACACAAACACATCTACTTTTAAAACAAAGTGGGAGGTTGTGCCCCCCACACCCCCCCAACTAAATATACCAACTCCAAGATCGCTGTACATTGGGGAAAGGGCAACTTCCTGGTAATCACAAAGCAATGTCTTACACAAGCGATTACCAGGACATTGCCCTTTAGCCAATGTACAGCGATCCCGGAGTTGGTATAGAAAAGTAAAGAAGTCTCTTACCTAGCCATTCCGGACAGTGTAGCGTGTTTACGTCACACACTACACTCACTACCAAGGCCAACTAAAACATTTAGAAACTCTACATTTCTACATTTACAGTCTCCGATTACATGAACGTTTGATCAAAGTGTGTCGATTGAGTTGTACTCGACATTTTGATCATTCATTCATGTAATATAGACCCTAGATATACATATATATGGGTCACTATGAGTTGATGGAATTTTTAGATATTCATATGGTCAAGGCAGTATGACTGAGTTTTTGAAAACTCAGAGCTTTTGAATGGAGATCCGGGTACAGTGCAGTTCAGGAAATGTAACCTTTTGCACACTGTAGTTCAATCTCAGAGTTGGTATATATAACTTGCAGATGGTGGGGGGTGCATGGGGCTTGCCCCCCCCCCTGCAAAAACATAAAAAAAGTAGAATTTTTTGTGGACTGTTTTTGTGTTTTGTTTTTTTTTTTTGATGTTCGAGTTTTCAGAAACTCGATCATATGGTCTTGAATGTATAAATTTTGAATTTCTGAAAACTCGATAATCTGACATAGACCTACCTATACATACATATATATATATATATACTGTAGATATATATAGATATGTGTGTGTGTGTGTGTGTGTGTGTGTGTGTGTGTGTGTGTGTGTGTGTGTGTGTGTGTGTGTGTATGTGTGTGTGTATAAACTATATGCTACATCCTTCCACCCTCAAATCTTAAAGTAAGGAAACTAATACAATTTGTATGACCAGCTAAGAAGAATCTTTGCTAGGATCCATATTATAATTTGGGAAAATGTAGGTATTAGTTTTTAAGGCTATGAAACATGTCTTTGGTGCCCAGATTTGAAGTTATAGCTTGTTATAGTCACATATCATTAGGATACAGTTTGGAAAGATGTTCATTTTTTTTGTTTGTTTTGTTTGTTTTTTTTTTGGTTATAAAAACAATACATTTACTATTACATATTCATAAATAAACTTAGTTAACTTTTTTTCATTTTAGTTAATCACCATTGTTATTATATATATTCTACATACATTAAGAACATTCCTATTTGAAATATTAGATGTCCTCTAAAATGTAAAATTAGCCTAAATTAATGCAATATATTTCAATTATTGTAAATAATAAAATTACATATAAGCTTCTAAGTGGTATTATATGTTTAAAACTTCCCATCTAAAGTTAAATGCAAAGGAAAAATCAGTAATTTTCAACTCTTCTGCCAAAACTTCACTTTTATGTAGAATGATTAAATTGTTACTTATTAACAGAGCCTTCTCTATTCCTTATATAATTGGTAAAATCATTAAGAAACAAGTAAAGACATTTTGAACTAGTACTGAATCTTTCATTCATACAATTTGGTCAGGGAATTTATTATTGACAAAAATATGACATTGTTTAGTGACCAAGTTCCAGTATCAAAAATGAGTATATTGGCTGTTGCAGGGAAATGCATAAAAAGAAATTAGGAATTTTATTTAAAGAATACTCAAAAAAGAAACTTGCCTCCTGCTACAATAAAATAGCTAAATTTGCCACCAATATTCCTCATAGGACAAACTATTGTTAATAGCTAAAGCAAATAAACTGGTTTGAAATGCACAACTACCTAGCATATTCACAACTAACTACAGCACACAATATATTCATCATAGGATCATAGGAGGTTACTAGGCTAATGGCCCTGGAGCCTTTACAAGCCTAGCCAAGAGTTTATCCCCAAAAGAAACCTCAGTCAGTACCTGTGCCCCCTGTCAGTGAGCGACACAGGTGGAACCCCTGGGACAAATTTGTGGTTTCCATCCACTCATATCCACATCATCATCATCATCATCTTCTTTTGGCTGTTCCGGTTAGGGGTCGCCACAGCAGATCATCTGTTTCCATTTCTTCCTGTCCCCTGCATCTTGTTCTGTCACACCAACCACCTGCATGTCATATCCACACATCCAGAAAAATGTCCTGCACTATAACATGTATTACTGCCCTACTGTCCAGCAAGTGACCTCCATTCTAGTAACAAATTCTTATTACTTGCAAGTAAGTCAAATAATGTTGCAGGAGAGTCGCTCTACTCGCAATACATTGCCAAACTCTGGCATAGTATCCCCGCAGAAGTAAAACTCTGTGACAAATTCAGTAGTTTTAAATCACTGCTTAAACAGCATCTTAACCAACCCTGGTCCTGTACATGCTCATCACAAGCTTTAGAATTTGTGTTCACCATACATTCCAAATACTGTCCTTAAACAGAATACTCTCAACCTCACCCTGAAATGACAAAACAATTTTTATAAATAACTGCTGACTATACAATCCACTAGGTTGTATGCCGACTTTCTGTTTAGTAACTCCCACCTCTGTAAAATCTTAGAATGTATAAAGGTAACTACTTTATGTGTAGGAATGTAACTACTATGTGTTTAACTAGAACTTAGTATAATGTAATGTAAGCAAATGAAGCTTTTTCCCCTGGCCTGTGCTGAAAATGGGTATTACCCCATTGGACTTTCCTGGTAAACAAAGACAAATAAATAAATAAATAAAACTATGAATACATAATTTTAAAAAAGTTAATGAATTCATTTAAATTGAATATTATTGATAAGATTATAATTTTTCATGATAGTACTTTATTAATTGATTTACATTATAAAGAGTTAGTTAATTGTTTGTGTGTGTATGTGTGTGTGTGTGTGTGTGTGTGTGTGTGTGTGTGTGTGTGTGTGTGTATATATATATATATATATATATATATATATATATACACATGTTAGCAATGGAGTGTAAGGTAGTTAAATTAGTTTTTTTATGTATTATTCATTTTGCTTTGCTTTTATCCATAAGTCAAGATATATGTATTACACTCATGATAGTTTTAAACAGATTGCCTTTCCAATATATTGCAATTTTTATCTTTCCAATATATGTGTTCTGTGTATAGGATGCAGATTTGAATCTGTATTATTAACTTGAAAATCAATGCAAAATATGTAAAACACTCTGTTAGTCTTTCTTTCATTCTCCAGTACCCACATTATCCTATTAAAGGTTGTGGGGGAGATAAAGACTGTCTCAGCAAGTAATCGGTGTATGGTAGAGAATTATGGACAAGATTCTGGTTAATCTTAGATCACTCACATGTAACACACATTCTTGTGAGCAATTTAGAGAACATTAATTCATTTTACATGCATAACATTTGACTTCTAAAAATAATTAATGACAAAGACCACAAATCAAAGACAATGTTTAAATGATATTCTAATTCACTTAGAAAGTTAATACAGCAAGAGTTTCTGTACCATATATTTTCTAAAGAATAAAGACTATAAAACTTTAAACTGTGACAGTCTCATTCATTCTAAGCAAAACATCAAAGTATTAAGTTATTTGTCTCTTCCAATATTCACATTCAGTTGCAACTTAAACACATGTGTATGTAATGTACGTAAATAACAATAATTTTCTGAAATTACGACCCATACAAGTAAAAAAGAACATCTACGAAATGTGCATAGAAAATAACATGAGTCAAAAAATTGGAGTTGGTTAAATATAATCTAATTCAAACTCTTTGCATAAAGTGAGAGCAAATGATACCCTCATAGCTGTATCTTTTGATTGTAAGTAAAATTCTCCATTAAACAGGACAAATCTATTTTGTAACATTTCATTAATGAACTCTGTTAGATACCCATTCTTTGGACTGTTCCCCAAGATTTTCTAAACAACCTTACGTCCTTAATGATGTACGGAGCTTCTTGAATGTCCATCATTGTTCAAAATAAATGGAGGACTAAATCACCTCCTGTAAGTTTTCAAGTAAATGGCCTCTATCTCTGATATTAAAAAGTGCAGTTTTTACAATTTCTTTAACCTTCGCTTTGACAGCATTGTCCACTTCTTAAACATATCCCAAATGAAAGTGTATTGAATTTCTACTAGATAAAATTAGGTGCACTAGTGTACTTTTCATGTTTTTATTTTGAACAGAGTATGAAATATTTGCATTTTTGAGACACTCAACAACCAAATTACTTTTCTGCTATGTTGTTAAAATGCTTTTTTTAATACCTGAATTTGTACAGTGTGGTTTCTTTTTACAGGATATGTAGGGGAAATTGGAATTGGAGGGGAAATAAAAAGCACACAATGAAATATTAGAAACACAAATGACAAACTGATACGGAAATAAGCTTCAGTTCTGACTATTCATTTCTACTACACCATTCAGCATAACTATGGCATGGAATTGATCTATATTTCTTTCTCGCCTCCCTTCTCTTCTCCGGTGCTTTGGTACAACTTGTACTAAAATTCATTATTTAATGTGGCCACATATCACCACACATGCACTTAGTTATTGCTGATGCTCTAGAAATTGAAACAATGACATTTTGTATTAGCAGGTCATCATGGTGAGTGAACAGAAAAGTCCTAGTAAAAAAAGAACTGTGATAGACAGATAAAGTTAAAAAGTGGCTACAGAGCAGTGGAAAAGATTAACAATGAAGCATTCTTCATGAAAGTAGAAAGTCAGGCAATAAAGTTTTATACTAAAATGGGTAACATGTCAAATCTGTGAAGTTTGCTTTGAGATCATAAAATGTGCAAACATTTCTCACCGCTCTACCTTTGCCAACACTGGGGTTTGATTTTTTTCTCTGTAGTTGTGCACCTTGGAGTTGGTATATATAAGTTCAGGTGCTATGGGGAGTGTCCCCCATGTGAGGGGTACAGGGGAACTTGCCCTCCTGCAAAAATAAAAAAAAATATTTTATTATGTTCGTCACACATAGTTCCAGCAAGAAGATTTTGAACTTTTTATGGTTGCTGTATTTATCTTATGTAAGTTAACATGATTCTGCCAAAAGGAATAGCAAATGCAGAAGCAACATCAAAATTAGTAGAAAAAAAATGACAGACAGTAAACTGAGCAAACTAGAGGGTGCTGTACCCCACTGCTGCCAGCAAGAACAACTTCAGTTATGCAAGGTGGGGGATACACAGGATATGTATAATTAGTTACCAAAGAGGCAGTTATCAAAGACATCAATTGTTTCACTGAATCCTTGGTATCTCATTTATTCTATAAATGATTTCAGCCTATAAAACTGTTCTTAATTAACTGTGTAGAAACTGCATTGTTTTAGGAGCTATGCATGAAACTTCAGTGTTTTGGAATTCAAAAAATTAATCAATAAAAAAAATTCAAGGCTTGGGGACACACATCACCAGCATAAGTACATTTGCTGAAATTTTATGAAAAAAATATCCTAAACCATTCATTTTACAATGTTACAGATATGGGACTTCAACTTTTGGGTTTTTTAAAAAGCTGAACATTCCTGGTCCAAGACCATTGCCTTTTATTGGAACTTTTCATCATAACCGTAAGGTAAGTTAAAAGAATGATTAGTTTTCACATAATGATTTATATAATTAAATGGACTGCTAAACATGTTGTTTTCTGCTTATTACTGTAAGCACTGTGTTCTTGGGCATCCTGCCGGGGTGGTAAGCCATCCTTGTTCTACTTTTCATGTTCTAGACTACTTGCACTAAAGGGCAGTGTTAGCCTAATTGTCTAGAGTTTTTTTTCATCTATGTTTCTAGCTTGAATCTGGAACATAGTAGTAATGGGAGGAGATGAGTGATATAATGAAAATGGAAGTGGTTATCAGAACTAGGTAGGTATGTTTTGGGAACTGCTAGTATAAATTAAGCTATAAACTAAAATATCACACTCCCTCCCAATAAATGCAGGTAAGCATTCATACTCAATGAACAGTTACTCCTGTAACAACATAAATGTTTCTAATAATACAAGATGCATGTCTCTATACTAATTGTGAGTATCTATAATGAAACTTATGTTGTTTTATACTGTACTACATTAAATAATGCTGTCCATTCTGCAATAACTGCAGGCTGTGTGCTACACTCTCTTTAAGTCTTTATACTGTAATGTCTAATTGCACTTTGCAAGGTGTTCATAATGCTGAAGTAATGTATGAGTACAGATTAATACTGCATGAAATCATGTGCCACTAATGTAGGCAAGGTACAATGTAAAAATAATGATATTTAATGTCAGTCTTGCTGAAGCACACTAATATGTATTTAAAGTATATCATAGTATGTTGTGCTGTTTGAAACGGTAAATACAAAATTAATTGCAGTAGTTGCTTGTCGTATAAGCTTTTGTTCCCATTTTTACTCTGGATTGCACCCATTGCAGCCATCCTAGACAATAAAGTGAAATAACTAGTTAACTAACTGAACAAATAAATTAAATATTGTGACTTTAAGGATTGTGAAGGTAAGTGACAAAGATCACCTCCTCTCTACTTGTCATCCAACTTTTTTCCAGCTCTGACTATGTTTACTGCTCTGTCACAAAGGTCAGAAAATAGGCGGTTAAGGGTCAGATCTTCTTTTAGATAGTTAATGGATTTATGATGATATCTATGATAAGTCCATCACTTTGGATCCAGTAGGACATTCTACATAAACAATGGCTTTATAGACTCAGCATGAAATGTCTGTTTTTGTTCTGATCACCTGATGATTATTGATTATATTATCTGTTATCTTAGCCAAACTGAGATGTGATGATAGTGGAATATGATTCAGGACCAAAAGGATCTTAATCTGGATTTAGCTAAATTTGCTGGTTCATAATATCTGAACAAAACTACACACAACAATAATGATAATTCCTTGTGAAAAATCTGTTTCCTTATCTAGGTTACAGGTTTACAGGTTAATACTTAAGCTTATGACAGAGGACGTTGAGCAACTTAGCCACATTAAACTTGTGAAAAGAATAAATTAGTTCCCTGTTGGCAGAAGATGGTTCACACTAATACCAGACATGAATTTGTGGTTGCCCATCCAATCACTGAGGTTAAGTTTAAGGTAGTCAGGAAAGTGTTTGATTTGCAGAGGAAGTGTGTAGAAAGTTATAATTGCAGGGAATGGCATTTTGAGAATGTGCTACTAGTCAGGTGTAAAGACATTATGGAACAGTAATACGAAGATTCTGTAAATTAAACCATTAGGCATTCTGTTACTTGACTCATATAAAGCTTTATGTAAAAACAGAGAATGTCAAAATGTTGTAGGGTTATAAGTAAGCACTAGTATTTAGTATGAATGTTATAGGGTTATGAGTAAGTACTAGTAGTATAAATAAGTACTAATAGTATTCAGTCTGAATGTTATAGGGTTATAAGTAACTACTAATAGTATTCAGTCTGAAGGTTATAGGGCTATAAGTAAGCACTAGTAATCACTCTGAATGTTATAGGGTTATAAGTAAATACTAGTAGTATTCATTCTGAATGTTATAGGGTTTTAAGTAAGTAGTAGTAATGAGTCTGAATGTTATAGGGTTGTAAGTAAGTACTAGTAGTATTCAGTCTGAATGTCATAGGGTTATAAGTAAATACTAGTAGTATTCAGTCTGAATGTCATAGGGTTATAAGTAAGTAGTAGTAATGAGTCTGAATGTTATAGGGTTGTAAGTAAGTAGTAATAATGAGTTTGAATGTTAAAGGGTTATAAGTAAGCACTAGTAATTAGACTTAATGTTACAGGGTTATAAGTAAGTACTAGTAATCACTCTGAATGTTATAGGGTTATAAGTACATACTAGTAGTATTCAGTCTGAATGTTATAGGGTTATAAGTACATACTAGTAGTATTCAGTCTGAATGTCATAGGGTTATAAGTAAGTAGTAGTAATGAGTCTGAATGTTATAGGGTTGTAAGTAAGTAGTAATAATGAGTTTGAATGTTAAAGGGTTATAAGTAAGCACTAGTAATTAGACTTAATGTTACAGGGTTATAAGTAAGTACTAGTAATCACTCTGAATGTTATAGGGTTATAAGTACATACTAGTAGTATTCAGTCTGAATGTTATAGGGTTATAAGTAAATACTAGTAGTATTCAGTCTGAATGTCATAGGGTTATAAGTAAGTAGTAGTAATGAGTCTGAATGTTATAGGGTTGTAAGTAAGTACTAGTAGTATTCAGTCTTACTAGTAGTATTCAGTCTGAATGTCATAGGGTTATAAGTAAGTAGTAGTAATGAGTCTGAATGTTATAGGGTTGTAAGTAAGTACTAGTAGTATTCAGTCTGAATGTCATAGGGTTATAAGTAAGTAGTAGTAACAAGTCTGAATGTTATAGGGTTATAAGTAAGCACTAGTAATTAGTCTGAATGTTATAGGGTTATAAATAAGTACTAGTAATCACTCTGAATGTTATAGGGTTATAAGTAAATACTAGTAGTTTTCAGTCTGAATGTTATAGGGTTATAAGTAAGTAGTAGTAATGAGTCTGAATGTTATAGGGTTATACGTACTAGTAGTATTCAGTCTGAATGTTATAGGGTTATAAGTAAGTAGTAGTAATGAGTCTGAATGTTATAGGGTTATAAGTAAGCACTAGTAATTAGTTTGAATGTTATACGGTCATAAGTAAGTACTAGTAATCACTCTGAATGTTATAGGGTTATAAGTAAGTAGTAATGAGTCTGAATGTTATAGGGTTATAAGTAAGCACTAGTAATTAGTCTGAATGTTATAGGGTTATAAGTTAGTAATCAGTCTGCAGTCCACTACAAATCTACATCCTAAATTAACAGTTACAGTGTTCATAATTTAGCATAGCATGGCATAAGCATTTTGCACACATTTTTCATACATGTAAGCTTAATATTTACATCTGTGCATGTATGCACACCTTGTCCTTTAGCTAAGTCCAGTTCAGTGACAGACATTCATAACATATTCATCCCAAATGAAAGCAGTTCAGTGCTGATAAAGGTGGTGGTGGGGTAGTAACAACTATATTACCAAGAAGTTTTTTAAACAACTGGGAGATGTTCACTTTTATTTAAAATTACACCTGAAATGAAAAAACATAAATAGATACTTTCTTGAAATACTGGACATTACAGTTATTTTATCTACTTTACAGGAACAACTTATGGAGGTTAATCTAAAGTCCCAATTCTATTACCTAAAGTTCAAAATACATAAAAGTGTCACTAACCCTCCAGGAAGACCTATAGTCTGGAGTATAGGATCACTTACAGAAACCTTTAGTTATTTTTTGGAAGCTTGTTTGAGTCGGAACTTTTGTCATCTTTAGCAAAAGCTTGGTTAAATGATACCACAGAGTTTTTGAATAAAATTATGGGGGTAAGGTTGGAACAGCAATGGTATTTATGTACTTTAGATGTCAATATCTTATATGTTTCTATATTATATGAGGTTGGGTTGCAGGCACTATAATTCTGGTTAGAAAAGGCTGGCACTTTTTAATGTACTGATTTTGTTGTCCAACTGACTGAACTGGTTCTAATAAGAAATGTATTTACATTTCATAGTTTCATAGTTATCTACTAGGCTAGCAGCCTTAGTGGGCTATTTTGACCCTAGCCAATTTACATTGGTTAGAATCAAACCTTGTGCTTTTTGCCTGTAAGTCAAACACCTTAACCATTATGCCAACCCCACCCCACAAGCAAGTTAGAAGGACAGGTGTATTTGCAGTTAAAAGGTACAGCACTGGGGGTGGTTTTTGCACCCCTATATGAGGATCTGTTTATGGGTTATTTGGAAGAAACTCTTATACAAAATACTAACGCAATTTAATTTTATTTTCTAATGATGGACTGCGTGAGGTTCTTAGATAACTGTTAGATGGTTTGGGAAGGGAATAAGGAAGAATTAGGGGGTTCTCTTAACTTTTTGAATAATAATTTGATATCAACTTTACTTTAAAAGCAGATTTATTAAACAATTTACTTGATGTCAAGAAAACAAAGTATATACATGAGACAATTATGAGAAGAGCCAATAGAAAATCATAGAATTTATTGGTACAGAATGATAGATGTTATCGCTACCCTGCCCACCTTGCTAATAACTGCTAAACCTAACCCTAAATCCTTCTGCTACACCTTACTTTTTAAAACATCTTTCCATAACTCTACCACTAATAAAAGCAGCTTAGATTTACACACACACACACACACACACACACACACACACACACACACACACACACACACACACACACGCAATGCCTTACAACTATGCACTTACCTAACTGTACTCTATCCCTAACCTGCTCACACTCGTACAAACACGCCTACCCCATAAAGCTGAAATCTTCACAATATCTAAAGGTTTTGGCATTTGATGTTCTATTCATACCAGATCTTAAAAGTTTGATGAATGGAACAATTGACGTCTTTTCATAGTCATTCACCACACTGATCAGCAGCAAATTTGACAGAGTGAATAATAACTGTGTGTGTACGTGTACATGTGCATATGTATGTGTGTGTGTGTGTGTGTGTGTCTAAAATTCTGTATTCAAAGGTCATCTTTGTAAAGGTCACATATTTCTTTGTGCAATATTTACAGTGTTTATGTACACAGGACATAAATATTTCTATAAAATAATATTCTAACATTTATTTTTTCTGTCTTATAGGGCTTTTTTAATTTTGACTTGGAGTGCATGCAAAAATATGGAAAAGTTTGGGGGTAAGTTTATTGCTATTAACATGTATGCCATATGCACAAAATGCATTTTCTTCAGAAAAATGGTACCATGCTTACTTTTTTCTTGTCAGTTTGCTAATGTGTGAAAAGAACATATTTCATTTCAAATAATAATTTTAATTTTATCTCAGTCAGCCCTGACTATGGCCCAGGCACCCTGGGTTTGGCTTGCAGCTCATGTGCATGGCTGAGCTGGCAGGAAGATTGGCATGTTCATCCTGGAGGAATGACTGCAAAGCCAGTCGTGGGTTGTAGCAGCCTTTCAATGGAAGGTGTAAAGCCCATGACCTGGAGCATATAAATGGTCCGCCAAGCCACAGATGGGAGGTAGCCTTCTTTGATCATGTGTACCGAAACATGCACTTACACCAAATATGGAGCTGTGACCTCTACAGTGATATGGGTGGCACATCCATCTGACTAGGGCATGGGTTGGGCTAATAATAAGTAAATGTCCTCATTGTTGCAATGCCAGTGAGGACACAAGCAGCCCTCATGATTCTCTAAATAAAGGACCCCAGTACAACTCTTGTCCTAGTGGGTCTGCAGGTGATCCTTGCCACTAGAGAACAAATGAACAAAAGTCTGATTTGAAGAGGTCTGATGATCATCAGCTGTGGGGACAAAAAGTACCCAGGAAAAAAATAATAATTTGAATTTGAATTCTTGTTCAGGACACAGTGAGATTCGTGTTGCTTAACATGCTCTCCCTTTATCACAATTTTCAGAGCAATTTGTGCAACTGGTACCTTATGTGTAATGTAAATCAGCACAAGAAGTTGACTTTAATTTAAGAAATCCTGCTGTTTAAAAAGTCCTAAGGATAAGTAAGAGGTTGAGAATACAGTCCGCAGGTTCAGTAATGTGGAACTAGAAACAGTTTTACATCTTTTTGCTAGTTGTGATATATTCATGACTGAGGTTTTGTATACTGAAGAAGGCACAACAATGTGGCAAGACTGTTTTACTGGGGATTATGCAAACACTACAACATACAACTAGATAAAAAGCACTAGAAACATGAACCACCATAAAACTGAACATGAAGAAGCTGTGATCACATGGGACCATTGAACACCAACAAGAAGGTAGAAGCAAGAAAATGCCATATTGTGATGAAACGACAAATGTATTGTTAATCTTTGAAATAAGTGCATCTAGCACTTATAGTGTTCTGCATACTAAAGATGAAATATCATTACATATATCTCTGTATCAGCTGCAGAAGGAAGCAATTCTGACCCAGAGTAAGCCTCAAATTGGTCAATATTGATGAGTGCACTACCCTAGTAAATAAATAAATGCATTTTGGGCACATTGTGGGCTTTGAGAAGAGCACTCTTGGCAAACATCAAAGATTAAAGCAATGTTCATTTTATGAACTTTAATTGTACCCTAACTTAGAAATGGGGTCCATTCCTGTCACAATATTAGAAACCCAAAACATTTGGAGAAATTAAAAAAGAGAACTATTGTAAAACGTATTTCAAAAATCCCTAACCCAAAGAAACACACTTCTATAGACCAATCTCTGTCCTTCCAAGCCAGGAAAACATCCCAGAAAAACTCATTTTTGCTCAACTCATAGACTGTATCAAAAGGTACAGGATGCTTCAGCCATATCAGCGTGGCGTTTGGTGTAGGAGCACCATGAGTGCTCGTTACATACTGATTGATGATATTCTAAGGAGATGGACAAAGGCCACCCTACTGGTGCTGTCTTCATAGACCTCACTATATCCCTTGATCTGGTAGTCCATTCACTACTCCTTAACTCCCTTCTTAGATCAGACATAATCCAAGACTGCCTCCCCTGGTTTCACAATATCCCTACAGATGGATATCTCAAAGTAGAATCAGGGAACCATCATCTCTCCATGCACATGTTCAGTAAGACTACATCAAGGACTGGTTCTCTCACTCCTACTGTTCTCACTAGTCATTAACTTTATTTATTTATTTTGCTTTTGTTTACTGGGTTTATGTGACTGAGTGTAGTCAAAAACCTCTTGTCAGTGGTGTCCCAAGGAGAAAATGTTGTTAAACATACATTCAGTACTATACATGAACAGATATTAAATAATATACATTAAAATGATATATATATATTTGCTGATTAGATTGCATTCATATGAAAGCAGAGTCTGATGTTACAGTGTAAAAGATACTTATGCATTAGTAAATTTTTAAATTTTTACCATTTGAAGAGCTGTATTAGTGGGTTTGTCAGATAGAGATCATACAATTAGTGCTCAGAAATTAGTGCAGAAAATGTTGATATTGTAGTTCGGAGGTAGAGAGTAGAGCAGGTTCAAATACAATTATTAAGGCTATAATTAAGTTTATAATAGAAGTATAGAGGTGGGGATGAGCTGTGTCACAAAATAATGAATATAGCTGGAGGATGCTATTAAACCCACTCAGCCATAATTGGAAAACTTGTTATGGGTATAGGGTTCTGAAAGAAGAGAAATGCTTGACAATATGGAAAATTGGAGTAGTATTTTTCCTGTAGATGTACAGGAGCAGATCCATTTATCTGACAGGCAACGTTTTAGTTGTGTTTTTAATGAGTTTGCATTCTGAATAGATTTCACTGGTAGTAGGAATTCCTCTCAGCTCACCTACCTCAAACCCCTATCCTTATGTATGCAAGCAATATGATAATCTACAAACCCTACCCTTCCTACTACATTATTAAAACAAAACAACTTACAGACATCTAAATGCACTATCACTATGACTCTCATACAAAGACCTCATGCTGAACACAAAACATCCAACAGTATGATCTTTGACACAAGACAAAAGTCACCACAGTCCTGCAAAACTAGGCAACAAGGCATAACATCAAAGATCTCTTGGAAACCAAACCACACCATGCTACAAATACCACAATATCTAGCTGGACCAGCCCTTGAACTTTTAATTTCCCACCATCCACATGCTAAATCTAAAGCAGATATCCTATTTTTCTGAGACAAAATATTTAAGACTTTCTACATGCTAAACCTCAGTTCTGTCAAATTTAAGAACATGAACCATTACCCAAAGGAAACACATTGGTCAAAAGTTCATCTCAAAGAAACCCTCAAGAAGTTTTTTTTTTTTTGCAATGGGAATGCCTGATATGAAAATACATGTGCCTGTTTGTGTGTGAATTTATAATGATATAATATGTAGGTGTATAACATGTATGTATGTACACTCATGAATGTTTATTTATATATATATATATATATATATATAGTTCCCCTTCACAAGGTCGAATGGCTGAAATCTCGAAATACATATGGCCAAAGCCATATGCTCAAATTTCAGAAGCTCGACCTTCTGAAAGGGACAGAAAAAAAAGCAAGAAAACACAAAACAGTTTTTCTGCATGGGGGCAAGCCCCCCTGCACCCCCAATGCCCCCACTACTTATTTATTCTAACTCCAAGATCGCACTACAGCACAGAAATTGAAATCTCCCATTCTGCACTGTATGCCAATCCCCATTCAGAAGGTCGAGCTTATAAAATTTCGAGCATATGGTCATGACCATATACATTTCGAGATTTCAGCCGTTCGACCTTCTGAAGGGGAACCACATATATATATATATACACATATTCATAGATATATATATATATATATATATATATATATATATATATATATACACACACACACACACACACACACACACACACACACACACACACACACACACAGACACATACATACACACACATATATGCATGTATATGTATATGTATGTATATGTATATATATATATATATATATATATATATATATATATATATATATATATGTGTGTATGTGTATATCTATATGTATATGTATATCACTGAACATCCCGTGTTGCTTTTGGTGACAGATGGTTGGACATGGCGATTAGGGAGTTGTTCTTTTCCTTTTCCTCACTGTTATGTGATCTCAGCGTTAGTATATAAGAGTAGTAGGGAATGTGAAGCAAATAGCCCCTCTTATGGAGATGTAGTTGGGGGTTGATTATTTCCTTGAAAAAAAATGAATGTTTTATTTCCATTTTTGACTGTGCAATCAGTTAAATTTATTTTGCTTATTATTTATTTGACATTTGTTAGCCGGATTAGTCCGACTGGGCAGCAACCCTTTTTCAGCGGAGGCCTGAGGAGAAAATTTTCAAACAGTACAAGTAACAAAAGTAATCGTATGGCAGAGGTTATCACTAAGCTAAAAATGTAAAATTACAGATTCGTCTTAGAGTAAGATGAAACAACATGCTAGAAATGTTCAGATAAATTGAGCATAAAAGAGTACAGAGTTACATACAATAGCAAGCAGGATACAGAAAATATCAACAAATTTGCAAAACAGAAAGAACAAATATGTTGTAAATGTTGAATATATACAGGAGATAATCTGAAGGCAAAAAAGCCAATTTCCAAGACCACAGCTGTGGGAGCTGTAAGAATTACTGACTATTAGTAGCCATTTTAGAAGCAAAGGCAGAGAGAGGAGGGAGAAATAGGTTGCTACAGTAGTACTAGAGGAGGGGAGGTGGACTAAGTTGGATCATTTCATGAGCATGTCCACGATGTGCGGAGATTATCCTTTAGTGTTGTTTTGAAAGAGTTAAGGTTAGAGATTAATGTTAGTTTATGCCAAGCATTTGCCACTTCGTAGCTGTAGAGGAGTTTACCGATATTTTTATTGGGCACGTAAACTTGCAGAAGATGCTGTTGGGAGCTATGGAGCTACATATGTGTGAACTTGTTGTTATTCGCTGCTTTGTTCAATCATGGATAATTCACTCATATACTAACCCAAGGTTTACATAACCAAGGAAAAAATAAAGTGTCCAAACAAACTATGCTACTGCTGTCACAGGAATAAAAGCCACACTTGCAGTGTTTTTCTGTGGGAAATAATGATTATAAAGTTTGTTATTATCAAACTAAAGTTAATCAGTTTAAACTTTTATACTCCGCCAAGTGTGGGGTAATGAAAATGCACACGTTTAAGAACACAATTCAGTGATTGCTAACTTTGACGTATGGTGCAAGTTAACATCTCCCATGGCAAGTGATGGTTGAAACATTTTGTTTATTACTACCAGTTTGGGGTTTAGAGGACATGACTCATGTACAACTTAAATTTAAAAAAAGTTTGTTTTCCCCTGTGTTAATAAAATATCTTCAGTTTTATTCCTTAAACACCTCTTAAATATGCACTTTGTGCACATCTTATGTGGCAAAAACATAAAGCACTCTTACAGAATCATTCTGTAGAAAATAAATATGGAACTATTGCCTTTTTCATATTGAAGTACTAATCTGACCAAAATCACTTGGAATTGTGTTTAGTTTGTATAGAGAATGCTCAAAAATACTGCAACTATAGTGGCATTGTAGGTAAACTAGTACAGCTTACAGAGTCTGCATGTTTGTGATATGAGTCAGCATCACTATATAACCACTTCCTTTGGAAACCTGACATCCAAATTATGGTGTTAGAGTAATTCTCGACACAGTAAAAATGCTCCACTGAAAACCACATTTTTAACTTTGCCCATTCCTCACTATTGTGCAACACAGCAGTTAAGACACACTATCAGAATTTCAGGACTCTTCACTGTGAATCCTGAAACTAAAAAACCTAAGTGCAGTCTTCAGAATGTAACAGTAAGTGCTGCATTCACTGTTGCACAAAAAAAAACAAAAAAACAAAACAGGTTTTGTCCCCTTGCATCCCAGATGAGGGGAGCTGCACTCTCCACTCCTCCTCTACTTATACTTGTTAACTAGGAAATGGCTTTTCCTCAGAGAAGAGAGAATACTTTGAGGCATTGCAACTTCAGAGTTAGTATTTATTTCCTTGCAACTGCACTTAAATTATTCTGTTCTAAGCATTGTACTTATAGGCTTTGAACATGCAACAGGAATCTGTGCAGTTACTATATATAAGTTAGAAGGTACTAGGGGAGGGTACCCTAATGCAAATTATTTATTTTTGTATTGGCTCTTTAAGACAAACTCTCTTAGAGAAAAATATTTTGTTAACGCAAGTAGCATTGTTTATGCATTGGCCAGGATCCTTATTCTGGTTACATTTTGCATGCTGGCTGCTGGGTTGCAGCCGCTCCCCCATTAAAAAGAAAAAAAGAAACACTATAAAATGTAAAAAGTTGATTCCACTTCCAGTTTTACTTTCTGCTCATTCTAGGAACACCACACATGGGCAGAGTTCCGAAAAAACCCAAGAGTGAAAAAAAAATCAGCTTAGTCCACTCACCGGACTGCTTTCAAATCAGCCCAAATGCAAACTTACTCCACTAAGCCATGGAGCTGTTTCACATTGCATTTTTTTCTGTTTTTGAAGACATGGAAACATCATCAACAAAAATTCACCAGGCTGCTGCATGAAGTGGCGAAGAGGATTGCCTAACTGAGATAGCCAAGTAAAAGAATATCACTGAGCTTAGCCATAGGAGTGAGCACGGGAATATTTTTTTATTATTATTATTGTTATTTATTTATTTATTTTTTACAGACAAAGTGCCTGTAAATATGTTCATTTTGCCATGCTATATTACCTGAGTAGCACAGCTGCCAGCCAGCAATGCAGACCAAAGCTTCTTCTGTACAGCAGGGGAAACCACTTTATTGAAGGTATAGGTTGTGGCACACAGCCTAGTAGGTACAGGCAGTGTAATACACACATATACTATGTGGTCTGGGCTTCTTCGTCTACCAAAGGCTTTCACTTTAATGTGCTATGTCTGGAACAGAGTTAACAGAGTAAATATTGCGTTGAATGGTCAGCCTGCTGTGTCTCAGTGCGTTGTCTTAGTATAGATGCTTTCAGTAACCACTGCAAAGAAGTACATCTGCAACTTTGTCAGTATGAACTTTGTAATTTATTATTACAGATTCAAAATAGTTCACAATAAGTGCTTGGTATGCCTTATACCCTAATGTTTCATTTCAATTTCTGAAACAGTGCTCCCTAAAAATAAATAACATTGTCAGCTCAGACATTCAAAAGATAATTCATTAGAGACGTGCTACTTCAGAGGTAATGATGGAAAACGTTAATGGGGATTAACTTATGCTGTAAGGATACTACAGGGAGAGCTCATAGTCTTGTGCAACATATATATGCAATATATTCTATGTGCCAGTGTGTGTGGTATGTGTGTGTTTGTGTGCATTTATGTTTTAGGGGCGCGGATACCCTCAGCTGTCCCTGTTTTTGCAGAATGTTTCTGATTTCAGGTCGTATCTAGGTCTGTTCCTTGTAAAGTTTGTGTTTTCTTCTGGCAAATCAATATGAATCACAGTCACTAAATAATGATGACAAACATTTGAGTTTTAGACTTTACAGCCTTCAAAAAAGCATACAGATGTAAATCCTGTTATTTTCGAAAGTAAATAAAGGTAATAGCTATTACCGATTTTGGTCCATTGTCTGCTGTTTCTTTTTAGCTTTATTTCTAAGTGATAAGAAGTTGAGACCTATGTGGAGTGGGAGTTTGCAGTCATCTGGCTGTATTCTAATAGAAGTAAACTCAGGATAAGATAAAGTTCTGTGTGGCAGTTATTTATTGATTAATTAATTTACTTATTTATCGAGTCATTTGATCGTAGACAACCTTATGAGGTGTGCAGTCACAATAATACACATGGTTATAATTGACGATCACATTTGTGCATTGGGGTGTTAAATTACTTTGTCTAATTGTTGCTATTTTTATTTTATTACATTCTGATATCCGAGGTATATTCAATCAATAAACCTAACTTTAATTTTTGGGTACAGGGATTGACTGTGGATAAAAGTGATTGACACTGTTGTCATTTGTTTAAAGTAAGCATCTATTATTCGGGTTTTGCAGAAGTACTGTGCATATTTTTTTTTCACTTTGTGTCACAGTCAGTCATCAGAATTGCATGCAATAAGTAGCTGTCTGTGGTGGTCGGAGCAGGATGTGTGCAATAGTAACTGATCATTGGCAGGCTGTTGTATTGAGTTGTGTTGACTTGTGACAGTGCTTGATCCTCCCGTTGAGATTTAGGCTATTCACTCCTTCTACCTGAACTCCTTTTCACTTTTTGGATTTTATCCGATTGCTGTGATTTCTTCTGTCACACCCTGAGCATATGTAATATGTCCCTCTGACCATTTGTTCTTTTATTTTTCATCCCAGTCTAATAGCAGAGTGGTATATAGAAGATAACTATGTGTTTTGGAGGGGTTAGAGGGCAGGCAGTATTCCCAAAAAGACTGAATATATTTCCGTATTCATGACTTTTTTCAGGCCATCATCATTAAATCAGAACTTTGTTAGAAAAAAAATTTAAGATGCACCTCAAAACATGTGGCTTCTGAGGTCATAGCAGACTCCTGTCTGAATTCAGTTACTTCTTCCAGGCTGAAATTACAGTAGCATCTTGGCCAGTTACAGAATGTTAAAAACAATGGAGGGGTGGAGTAAGACAACATATATGAAAAGCAAGAAAGAAGTGATCTGTGTGGATGGTGTTGGGCCAGGATGGAGAAAAACAGAGGAAGGCACTGAGGAAGTGCAGGGGTGACTAGTAAGTAACATAGGGGCCCATGGAGTATTGATTGCAGCTATAAAGTTGCCGTAATGAGTGGGTTTACACTGAAGCAGTCTGTGGATAACAGTGAATAACCCCATCTGTTTGATCATAGATAATGGTTATTGATCTGCTGTAATGCAGCCCCATCCCACTGTATTTGACACCACCCATTCAGTTGCTTCCTGTAGCCCCCTTGCTTTGAGGTCATCAGCCACCACTGCATTGGTCGCACATTTAGTATAAGCTAAATACATCATAATAACTGCAGAGCTATAGCCGTTTTGTTGCAATGCATCGTATCTTCACAATAACTTCAGTTTAGTGAATCCTACTTTTAGTCAACATGTAATTCCAGTTTATCGACAAACAGAATATTGTCACTGGAAGGTTTTCAGCATCTTGTAATGCCAGTTAAACTCAGAGAAGATAATCAAAGCTCATCCATGGATGGGACTTCAGTATCTCCAGTCAAATCTGGCCATATACAAGGAATATGCATCAAGCCAAACTGAAATTCCAACACAGATTTTTCAAGAGTCCAAGTATTTAAAGGAATGCCTTCAACTAAGTAATTGTACTTCTGAAAATAAAGTAAAGCCAGTTCCAAGTCATCCTGCTTCAAAAAAAGAGACTAACTCCAAATCATTGTTTTATAGGTTTTATTGGAATAAGCACTTTCATCCTTGTAGACTTCTTCAGATCCATTTCTTACATCTTGGAGTTTGTTTGCCTAATTAGCTTTCATTCAAAACTAGCGGATCATCTCTGCTTTCTCTAATGCAATACCGATTTGTGTGGCTTACTGAGTGGTCCTCGCTGATGTCTATGTTGTTTTCTTTGTGCTAGCTCCTACTGCTTAGATTTTCCAAATTTGTCCACTTTTTTCACTGATTAGTGTAACCATTTGTGGCTGTCACTTGTCTTGTTGTTTCCTAGTTGCTGTGGTAGAGGTAGTCAGGGCTCAGATACTTGTTAGTTACAACCTCCAGAAGGTAAACATGATGGGAAGGGTGGCTAAGCATGTCATATCATCATATGTAATTAAAATGTGTGCACTGAAAGTCATCAGCATATCCTGCTCACCTTCCTGTGTTGTGTAAGTAAGTCTTTGCTACTTCCTGTGGCAACCCAATTAGTTCATTTCAGCCTTACAGGGTAAGAAGTGTACATTAGTACATCAGTGTGATATACAGGTGTAGGACAAAGCTGTTGGCACAAGGCAGGGCTGTAAATGTCCGTAGCTATCTGCTGGATATTCATGGCTGCTGGAGCATTAACGACAACATGCAGTAAAGACTCACTGGGCTTTGACTTATAGCTATGTCCTCCAGTCTGCTTCAGGTAAAACAGCCTGAGTGTGTGCCTGTTGTACATGGCGTCACTGACTTACATATTGCAAATGTAGCACACCAACTTGTTGTTCATAGACATATTGCAAATGTACTTAAATAGACAGATAGATAAATAGATAGATAGATAGATAGATAGATAGATAGATAGATAGATAGATAGATAGATAGATGCATACATAGATAGACAGACAGATAAATGTAGCTATTGCTATATATGTCTTGTCACTGCACATCTGATATACACTGACAACACCTTCTCACATACTTTCCTTTCAGTCTGGCACTGCAGGTGATAAAATTATTTCTTTGACAAGTAAATGGTTAGCATGAAAATTTTTTTAAATATATCCTCATGGTATATGTCAGGGTGATGCTAGCAAGCAAGATCAGGGTGGAGGTACCTGAGGTCACTATAGTGGTGTCTCAGTTGCTCTGTGAACCACTGGACAGCAGTAACCATTGTCAACATCTGGGAGAAGTTATACCATACATCCACCTTCTAAGTGGTCTCTCAAAGGCACCTACCAATCTGTTTCTGGAGCCCCTCAGCAAGTTCAATATGAAGATCACAGTTTTATTCACACACAAAGCTAAAACCTCCTTTTAGATTCAACAGACCCAGCTATGTCTAGTCAACTTTCCATGAGAAACACAAGTGACTCCATAAGTGCAGCAAAATGCAGACAAACACACATATCATCACATTTTTAAGAATTATAAGCACCAACTTGTGAAGGTTATCATGCAACACATTTTGAATGACTTCATTTGCATTGCATTAGCTCCTCATTTGCTTGCACTTATACCTCTCAACTGTCCAGATTTTCACAGAATGTCCAGATTTTTGACTCAATATTTTTGGTCTCTTCCTCATAAGATTTGTGTTTTTCTGGCAAATCACTGGGATGATCAGAGGATTAAAGTCACTAAATAATGACACACATTTGAGTTTCAGACTTCAAATCCTTCTGAAAATATATGTTAAAACAAACCCTGTTACTCTCACAGCTTTCTAAGTTTATAAGAGCAATATTTGAAAAGTGTCCCCCCCATTTTGTTGGGCTTTGTCCACATTTCTTGCACTAAGAGGTTGAGAGGTATGCTTGCACTACTTCATTTATTTTTTATTCACTGATTTGCATAGATTCATAGAGTGCAGTGCAGGTCTGTGTGCTGCTGCTGCAGAGTTTGTGTTTCTAAATCACAACACCCTGCACATTGTCACTATTTGTGCAAACTGCTAGTAGGTACTATAAACTTCACTTATGAATCCCAGCCTGTAATGTCAACTACCTGTTTTTTAGGTCAGAGCTTGGAGAAGCAATTGGTGAATATTACTAAATTTGACATCAATCTTTTTTTTTTGGGGGGGGGGGTTGAAGAAAGCACAGATAATGGCCATGGGTGAAATGAATGGCCACTGCTGGGGCAGTTTTAACATGTAGTGTCATGAAGCCTTTAGTAGTGGGACACTGACTGAAGTAGTGGGACACACAAACTTTAGTAAATGCATTCCATTTTTACAAAAACTTTGTGAAATATGTATATTATTTTCCAATAAGATATGGATTTTGTGTATATTAGTAATGTTTAAAAAAGTCTTATTTTCTTGCATCATATCAATAATGAGGCTGTTTGACAAATCATGTTTCAACTCTTTACTTTCTGAAGGAGAACCCAAAAAAGGTAAAGAACATCAAAATGTGTATAACAGTAGGTTATTTATAGTTTTGCCATATGTGAGTGTGACCAGCGAAATCAGGCATGAGGAGATGTCCTGTACCTGCAGTTTAAATTTTATGATCTTTAGTGCTCCCACTGGCTCAGTAATCAAGGAGCCTCAATCATCACCCCTGGCAACAGTGGGGAGCGTACACACTGGTAGGATGACAGCTACACACAGTAAAGTGCAATTTTGCTTAAGAACACACTGAGACCACAGTCAGTCTGGGGCTGGTTTCTCCTTCTTTCTCCAGATCCCCAATAAGACTCCCCACTGGCACAGCTATAGAGTTGAGTCCTTAGCCAGGGTTCCAAGCCATATCCTCCAACACTCTCTCTGTCCAACAAGTGCTTCGTGTCCCTGTCCATGTAGATGACACACACACTCTTGAATTGTTTTACATGCACACACACACACACACACACACACACACACACACACACACACACACACACACACACACACTCTCCCCTGGGAAAAGCTGGCACAGGTTTACAAGCTATGCCCCCTTTTGCCCAGACTATAAGGTAGTTATCACTGCCACCAGAACCCGTTATCAGCTACTTTAAGGCCCTTAGCAAAGGGTTCCAATCCTACTGTGTAATGTTACTATTAATCCAAATGGTAGTTGGACCAAGAGCAAGGCTATTAGGAGTGGCCATCACAGTATCACCAAATAGATATGCAAGTACTCTAAGAGCTTAAATATCTCTAGACAGACCAGCCACAATTGAAATATATTTAATAATAAATAATAAAAGAGCAAGACAATACTAAATATGCATTTACAGTGATAGCAGAGTTCAAAATCACAAGAAATATTTAAAACAACATTGCAGGATAGTCTCAAATAAATACAAAAAAAATCTAAGCTATACTTCACTGTAGTCTTAATTGAATCTAAGAGAAATTAATGTGCCCTAGTTAATTTACTTACAGCAAGGCAAGACAGATGTGGTAAGTAGATGTTTCCAGCTGATGTTGTTAGGTCAACGACAAAATACAAAATGCCCTATCTCTCTCTCTCAAGAGACTTCTTAAATTAATATCATATGTTAAACTGGGATACTTGCAGCATTGACATCACTTTTTGTCACCTCATTTCAGTTCTCAGGCTCAAAACAACCATTGCTAGAAACTGGTAGCATTTAGCATCTCCCTGAGAAAAGGGTCTATATTAAAATCTCTAAGTCTGACAATATCGAATACGATGTTGTTGACATGAGAATACCGAAAGTGCACTACATCGAATGTTTAAAGGGAAAATCTCAGTAGGGGGAAATTTCTGTTTACTTCGATATAGTGCATTCTCGGAGTTGGTATATTTAAGCAGGGGGGTGTGGGGGGTGCCTACACACTATTTAGTTTTTTTTTTTAATTTAATTTTTTTTTTTTGGTTTCGATAGTTTAAGATTTCAATCACTAAAGTTCGATCTTTAGTGATTCGAAGGTTTAATCCTTCGAGATTATAATATAGACCCTGTGAAAATACATAGCCTTCAGATGTCTGCAGATCCTGGAAGTCATAAAATAATAAAACACTTCTACATCTCAAGCCTAGTAATTATCTCTCTTTCGAGGCAACACAGAGAGTCCCCTAGTGTCCCCTAGTGTAGACATCCTGTCTCCTGTTGACTGAAATTGAAAAATAACATCTGTTATTTATGGCCTATCAATAAACTACCTCAATCTCAACTATTCTTAAGTTTTGCAAGTTAATCCCCTGTTAAAATACATACATCTGAACAATTATAATAGTGTATAAAAATATCTCTTCAGCACACGTCTCTACAATATGACACACAGTTCTAATATATTTGTAACACAGGCCTATGTTGCTATTCACAAAGGATGCATAACCATTTACAAAATTCCAGACAGCTGGGCTGGCAGTATCTCCTTTTGTTACATTTCTATATAAACCATATTCTTCTTCTTCTTTCGGCTTTTCCCGGTTAGGGGTCACCACAGTGGATCACCTTATCTGCTCATGATTGGCAGTAGAGTTTTATGGTGTCGAGTTGCCAGCCCAGCACCCAACCTTCCACAGAAGGCACACACATGCACACACTCATACCTAGGGCCAATTTAGAGTGTCCAATCCACCTGCAGCATGTCTTTGGGATGTGGGAGGAAACCGGAGCACCTGGAGGAAACCCACGCGACCACAGAGAGGGCATGCAGACTCTGCACAGAAGGCACCCCAGCCGAGGATCGAACCGGAGAACCTCTTGCTGTGAGGTGACAGTGCTAACCACTGCACCTCTGTGGCCGCCCCTTCTATATAAATCATATTAATATTCACAAATGACATACAATTATTTACAAAATTCTATATAGCTGGGCTGGCAATATTTCCTTGTGTGACAAACTGATGCTTCTACTCAGTGATCTAAGCATGGATATCAGTATGAGACAGATAATGCTATAATGCTGCAGAGTCATGAGAAAACATATTGAATGTATCAGTAAATCTGTACCTATCTTAGTGTACGTAGAGTGAATTATACTAAATTTATTCTAACTGTGCTATCATCTTCATTTTATATATAGTATTTTTGATGGACGAACACCTGTTCTTGTCACTGTGGACACAGCAATGCTTAAAACAATATTGGTTAAAGAGTGCTTTACCATTTTCACCAATCGACGGGTATGTTCTTATTTATATGTGCTCACTCATAACTTAGGCAAGATTGTGAACAAATTGCTTTTTTACAGTTTTTTATCTGTTAAGCACTAAATTTAATTAAACTAGTTTAGTGTCAGCCTTCACATGTATTTTTTTGTTTTTAAAAATTAGCTTTGTGTTTGACTAATTTTTTCTTGATATTTTTTATAAAACAGACATGCATTACGGCCATTGCAAATGCTTGGGACTATACATTGTGTGTACTTTATATTCATCTGAACATTTCAAAAGCCACATTCAGTTTGAATATGATGTCCAGATACAGACTAGTTTGTATCTTTTGTAATGTTGTAAAAAATAGATAGACCGCTTACGTAAAGAGTATTAGTGGACATTAACCAAACCTATAGAATGTATTTTTTTGTTGTGTCTTTCGGCTTTTCCTGGTTTTGTATCCATATGAGTGTACTTCCTGGGGTAGTGAAGTTTACTTTTGCATGCCTCCAACCTATTTTAAAATAATCTAGAACCTAATTTCAGTCACTGATAAATTTATGTAAAACCTCTTTCCATCTTAAAGACCCTAATGGTTCCCCTCATTAGCTTGAGAATTTCAGAGGTAAAGTGCATTGGACTGACTAACAGCCTTAGCTTCAGTTTCTTGGAAAAACAGCACTTTAGGCCACCTGCTGAGAGTGGTATAATAACTGATTCCATTTTGACAATATTTTCCCCTTCCTTCTAGTATCAGATATCCATAATTCCCAGGTAAAGTCCATCCTCATTTGAAATATTTGGTCCCAGACTCTGTTTGCATCCTTCCACCTTTATGTGGCCCAAACACAGTTTAACGTGTATATGTATCTTATTCACACATCTGTGTCCCTATCTCCAGAAGTTTATGTCCCCTTTCCTTCCTTAATTGTCCTGTTTTACAGGAGTTATATACAACATATGAAAGGTGATTAGGTGTTGACCCCATAGCTGTGTCTACTTCCTAGTATTTCTTGCTGCGTCTCATGCTTTTCTCCAGCACTTTTCAGCAAGCATCACCTATTTTTAATATCCTTGCTTTTTTATAGTTCTAGTTTTGTAGCATCCCTTTCTTGCCTGGTAAATCCTTGTATATTAAACTGATTCTTCCTGCACCTCACTACAGTAATATATGTCCTCCAAGGGGGCTAATATTTTATTTCATCAACATTTATTTGTTTTGTTTATTCCTCCAGAATTCTTTTAACTTTTAGTAATCAGATCATTGCCTCTATGATGCTAAGATGATGACTTTGTTCCAAAACGTATCTGGGCTGTATCTACTTTTGTACTAACTTTAATCATTTATAAATGTTTTTATTTGTCCACAATCTGATATCACCTTAGTCCAGCTTCTCTGCTAAATCCACTACTTCAATGCAGCCTCATATCACCCGTCTAACTCCCTGACGATAGTCTCCTGTACCAGACTTTAATATCTTCCCCCTAACAATGTATCCCTTCCATTCTGCAGACCTTGCTTCCAGTCCTCTATCTTATCCTTTCATCCATCTTTTTGCACCATTTTCTTGCCACATCATACCCTTAACCCTATTCATTCCAGTTCCCTTTCTCTCTCTGTCTCTATCTAACTCCCTTTGCACCTTAACCACTGTTTTGCTATTCTTGCTGTCCCCTTATCTTTCTCTATCATCATCTGTATTTTTTGCAGCCCTATATGTGATTGCAGTTATAAAGTGTGGTACAATTTTTATACTTATCACCCAGCAAATTAATATTAAAGTAGTCTTTCTTCGGTATCACTCCTTTTTTACTACAATATTCCTTATTCCTATTCATCATGTCTTAGATGGTGTGCCCCCTTCTAGCCCTAGGTAATCTTGATTAATGTTAATGCTTCATGAACTGTATGGCCCTCTTCTCTTTCTTTCTCCTACCCTTAGCCACTAAATTTAATTCATTGCCCACTAGTCCAGAAAGGTAATGACAACTCTGAGTGCTTTTAAAACCTCTACAGTGACTCCATTTGTATCTTCAGCTAACATAATACAGTCATTCAGAATTATGCACTGAAAACTTCCCTTTTCCTTGTCTTTTAGCTAGTAACTGTTCTGATTTGTCTAGCCAAGTAAAACAGAATTACATATTAACAATTAAGTTGATGCCTGGAAGACGTTTCATTTTATTTAAGTGAAAGTGATATTAGAAGTATAAATCTTAGAACTAACCAAATCCTTTGTATTTTCTTTTAGGCCTCCTTTATGTTTTCAGCTGTATTGTTTGTAAAATTAACAAATATTAGTAATTATGCAGTTGTTAACTCCACTCCAGCTACATTTCTAACAATATTTCTCCATCTCTCTCTCTCTCTCTCTCTCACTATATATATATATATATATATATATATATATCTTGTTCTTCTCAAAGAATTTTGGGCTGAATGGAAAACTAGATGTTTCTCTCACAGTAGTCGAGGATGATCATTGGAAGAGAATCCGCAGTGTGCTATCACCAACGTTCACCAGTGGAAGATTAAAAGAGGTAAAAGAAATAAGCATAAGATAATAAATTATCTGAACAATACTGATATTACATACATTATTCTCTCAACATATGTGATACACATTACATTTTTATTCTTGCTTCAGTTTATAAATGACTTCAATGGATGAGCAAATATGCCTATAGGAAATTATTCTCTGATGTATTGTAATTAAGTCTGTTTCATTAAGATACAATGACATTTGAAAAGATACATGCATTATAGCTTACTTTAGCCGAATCAACTGATATTTACAGCATTAATAACTGGCGTGGTACCTTATAGCTCTATGTCACAAGATTGCACTTATTTTAAAATTCTAAGCATGTAACTGCACATGTTCTAAGTATGTAAGGTAACTAGGAATATTGGCTCCTTCTTCTTGTCCCTATAAAAGTGAAACAAATGCTAGTTTTGACAGCTTCCCAACTACACCATTTTCCATTTAGTGTCTCCTGTAGCCCTCAGAGCTGGAACCACACCAATGGCAGGTGGGGCAGATGAAGTGTAGTGCAATAGGCTTTCAGTGTCACATATGCTGGTCCTGCACACTAGGAAGGATCATTTGGAATGCCCTAACTGGGCAGAGCTAGTGTTTTAAACACATAACCATACATAACGTCAGCTAGCTTCAACCCCCTCTCCCCCCAGATGTTGCAGTATTGCTGGCAATTTACCTAATGATTGTAAACACATTCCCATCACTAGGGATGTGTTTTCATCTTTGTCAAACTTCCCTTCTGTGTTCCCATCTAAGCTTTTCTTCCCCCCCCTCCTTCTCTGCCTTGATTTAGTAGATTGCATCTCACTGAATACCTACTACAACAAGAAAAAATGGCATATGACAAGATTCCTGTAGTATTTTCTGGCAGTTTTTAACCCAGCCTTTATAGCTTTAGGGGACAAGGCTGATTAAAAAGCATTTGATATTATATCTTTGGAAGGTATATGCCACTGTATACATGGAGTATATATATCCTCAACACAGAGAGAGGCCCAAAATGTTTCAGCAACACAGCAGTCCTTAGTGTTAATTCCTTCATGAGATTTCTTTCGGTGCAGTGGCTTATAAAATAGGTAAACTCGTGGTATAACTGCATAATGTCTATTACTGCATCATTCTCTAAAAAGACTGTGTGAAAAAGACTTGCAAGTAAATCCTTCAGTAAACCACCACAGCAGTGTTAACAGAGTTTTTGCTTGGTGTGACAAAGACTTGGCTAATCGACCAATGCAAAGCTGCTTCTGACAAAATCAGGCATTATTACCCATGTCATTTCATGGCTTCAATGAGAAGGACAGCCTTCCATATCAGTGATTTCAGGTACTTTGTGATAATTTCCAGTCACCTTTTTCTAGAATTCCAAAGTGTACCATCTTAGTTTCTGTTTCCCTGTAGGTTCATATTCATTAAATAACCCCAGCAACCATTCCAAATAATTATTTTATTTCTATTTGCATTTTTATGTGTTCTTCCACCCACATGGTTACCATAATCAATGCTTAGAGCTGCAAGTAAATTTATTATTAATGTAGCTTCTACACATCTGCCTGATGGTTACAACAATTATGTTTTCATATCATATATTCTATTGCTTAATTTGTCCATCTGCATAATCTGCTTGTATCAACTGTATATCATCCATCCTACCATAGAAAATTAACCAGAAGTTAAACTCTCTGTACACCTTGATGGCCTGCTGATGATCAATGTGTTAACAGAATTGTATTAAATGCATTATGTCTGAGTCTATTATATGTGTTTTGGATGGGACCTACTACATACCCGATAACAGATTTGACTGTTGTACAGCAGAATATGAGCAATTTTGATGTCCTTAGACAGCCAATGTTTTAAGCTGAATGTACTTATCCTGACAGCATTCTTGCCTTATAGCGAAGCAGTACAAAATACTCACTGCTTACTTGGAGAAGTTAGAACAAGTAAAATGCCAAAACAGTCATGCTGTATGCATACCTCTCAGTGGTCCGGATTTTCATAGAATGTCCAGACTTTTGTTACTTTTTTGTTTTTTTTTCATAAAATTTGTGGTTTTCTGACAAATCAGTAAGGATTGAATTCATTAAATAATGACATACATTTGAGTTTCAGAGTTCATATCCTTCAGAACATGCATGATAACCAAAAAAAAACTGTTATTCTAGCAACTTTCTAAGTTTATAGGAGCAATATTTAAAATTTGTCCCTACTTTTAAGTCTTTGTCCCCCATTATTTTTGGCTTTTTCAGATTTCTTTTTCTAAGAGGTCGAGAGGTATGACCATATGCATTCAGTTAGGAAAGTCAACAAACATCTGAGTTTATATTGTCAAGCTCTATAGAACATATCTAAACTGGATTTGTAATGTAACTAAAATTTGGAGAGAGAGCGAGAGAGAGGGAGAGAGGGGGGGGAGTGATATATTAATGATATTTTTTAAAGTTTCTCATATAAACATAATTCTATAAAAATAGCTAGTTTTTCAAAGTTTTATCTGCAGTAAACTAAAAGTTTTAATATATATAGGGACTGTAGTATAAATACTGTAGCTTTCAAATCATCAGACATACAATGGTATGAATGAATGAAAAAAATTAAACTGTACAGAAATTAAAAAAAACACAGAAACTGTTTTTGTGGTTGGGGGGAACTGCCACCCCACCCCTGCATGCGAAATATAGTAACTTGAAGGTCACATTACCTTAGATATTTAAGGACTGCTTATTTTTTGCAGTAATAGAGCCTCCCTCCTACTTCATACTAAATGACTTTGATAGCAATTGGATACTGGTGTGCTATCACATATTTGTTCTTTTTGATTAAATACGATTTGTGTCCATTCATTATTTTAGCTTCACTGACAAGGGATTAATCTTTTAAGTGGTTAGCATTTTAGCATGTACCCATTTTGATTAGGTCTTTTTCGTTGTTTACTTAATATGAACCACAAAATAATCTGTTGACATTATAAAAGACAAGTTGCTTAATATTTTGCAGTGCATGTTAGCTACTGAGCTTTTTTATTTGTTTTACTGTTATGGTGACTGCGTGCAGTCCTTAGTGAATGGATTTAGTTCTTAGAGAACTAATGGATGGTTAAATATTCCTTGAAGGATGTTAAATCTGTTTTACACATTGCAGTGTTGTATTCTTGCTATAATGCTAGTTGTGTGGCATTCTGGGATTTCTAATAATACTAATAATGTGTCAGACTAAGAATCAGGCTAATAGAATCTGTCTCCTTTTTAATCTGAAAGTAAGAAGGTAGAGCAACTCCACAACTGAGTGCAAGAGTTTCAGTTTTGACTTTCCATTTTAAAGTCTGTGCATTAAACAAAAGCAATGTGCTGTTAGGAAATATTATTAACAACTGTAGTCAGTAAAACATTTTAAACTGGAGTATCATTGCCATGTGTTCCATTTATAAAAATAGCTCTGAATTTAATCACAAGTAACTTAAAACAAGCTGCTGACTGTGTTTTTTTCCAGATGTTTCCTATTATAAAGCGCTACAGAGATAATCTAATAAAAAATCTGCAGAAGAAAGCAGATGCCAAAGAGCCTGTAATGATGAAAGAGTAAGTATTTACCAAAAATAAATAAATAAATAAAACAAATGCATTTTATTTTTGCATGCCGAGTCTTTTAAAACACTGTTTCATTAAATACAAAATTTATTCTAGAAACCTTACAAATCTTCAATATAAATGATTAATAAATGAATCAGGTATCCCATGAAGTGTCTTTAGCGTGTATTTGTGTGTGTGTGTGTGTGTGTGTGTGTGTGTGTGTGTGTGTGTGTGTGTGTGTGTGTGTGTGTGTGTGTGTAGAGTATTCTTTCCAGCACACAGCTGAACTATCATTTTAAAACTGATGACAAGTCAGGAAGCTGTATTCAGAAACAGCACTGTTCACTGTTTGCATGCAGTGGCAGGAGATGATGCTGGTAAGGAAATTAATTATTTAAAAACATGTCACGGACATATTCATAGTCACATGAAACCAGCTATGACTCATGAACATAGAAGCATGCTGTACAAGCTGTACTAGGGAGACTGGCATAATGGTTAAGGTGTTTACGTAGTAGCTATGAGGTATAAGGTTTGGTTCTCTCCTTTGCAGGGAAATTGGCCTAAAATGTTCTGCAAGGACAACTAACCTATTATACCATGACCCCCCATTAATATTCCAAAACGTGCACGCTGATTGGTCAGCGTGCACGTTGTAAATCGACTTATACTAATGGAAAAAGGTCCGGTCACCCGGACTTTTTCCATTAGTATAAGTCTTTTTTAAAACACTGTCTCGCTATGTTAAAGGAGTCTAACATAGCGAAACAGCTTTTAAAAAAAGCAACGACGATCTCCATTGCTTTTTTCAAAGCTGTCTCGCTATGTTAAACTCCTTTAACATAGCAAGACATTGTGTAAAAAGCAACGGAGATCTTGCTTTCTCCATTGCTTTTTTTAAACCTGTCTCGCTATGTTAAATGGGTTTAACATAGTGAGACAACTTAAAAATAAGCAATGGAGATCTCCGTTGCTTATTTTAAAGCTGTCTCGCTATGTTAAACCCATTTAACATAGCGAAACAGTTTGTAAAAAAGCAACAGATATCTTGCTTTCTCCGTTGCTTTTTTCACAACTTTCTCGCTATGTTAAATGGGTTTAACATAGCGAGACAGCTTTAAAATAAGCAACGGAGATTCTCCGTTGCTTTTTTTAAAGCTGTCTCGCTATGTTAAACCCATTTAACATAGCAAAACAGTAAAAAGCAATGGAGATCTTGCTTTCTCCATTGCTTTTGCCCTCAGCTCTGATGTACTGAGTAGGCATACGCATGCGCAGTACATCAGAACTGCCGCAGAATACCAGACAGTCTGCTGCGGAAGGGCAGCAAGGAGGCATTATACAATGCCATTATTTAAAAAAAGTAATTATTTTTTTTCTTAAATAATGTCATTGTATAATAGCAATAACCCACTTCTGGGTGTGGGTAATGCTGGATTTACCCACGGTTGGCTTTGTTTGGCCATTCAGGCTTTGCCCTCGTGACCAAACCATGCCAACCGTGGGTAAATCCAGCATTACCCACACCCAGGTGTGGGTTATTGCTATAGTACTTACCTCCCAAATTTAGATAGTTATGTCACCTACAAAATGGTGCCAAGTATTATTTATTTATTTATTTTACATTTGTTAACTGGGAAAGTCTGACTGGACACAAGCACTTTTTCAGCAGAGGCTCAGGAAGGAAAGCTCCAAGTAATTGAAATGTCACAAACATTTACATAAAAAAGTCAAAACATTTACATAGAAAAGTATAGGAGTGAATACACTCTATGCAAGCAGTGCTAAAAAGTAAACTTTTACATAAGTAATAAAAGTACCAATGGCAATGTTCATAATTATTGAGCAGTATAAACATAGATAACTTAAGAGTATACAGATACAGTACACTAAGTTTCTGATGACAAATAGTAGAGTTCAATCAGTGAGTGATGTACATATATTGATATTCAGGTTTTGTAACCCATGAAACACAGATGGAAAATATTTTATGAGTGTTTGGGAGGAAAGTTGTTGTTTATCCAGGGATGCTGCATGAGCATAGCCAAGATTTAAATAGATATACTTTGAGTATCTTTTTAAAATGGAGTGAGTAAGCAGTATTAGTTATGTCAGGAGGGAGTTTATTCCAGATTTTGACTATATAGTTAGACTAGAGGGAGTCACCAGCAGAATTATTGGTTTTAACTGTAGCCGATATGGTTTTATTTTTAGAATACATATCTCTGTCAGGGGAGTAAGGGAGTAGGAGATTTTGGAGGGAAGGGGTCTTATCTGTGTGGTTTAGAATTGTATGGGCTGTGGAGAGTTGGTTGTAGAGTAGAAGTTAGAGTAGTTCTAGCCAGTTACGTTTCTTGAGTGCTGTATAGTGGTGTGGCCTAAATGGAGAGTCTGTGGCAAACCGGGCAATTTTGTTATAAGATGACTGTAGTTTGGCTAAGTTAGATTTCTTTAGATTGGAGAGAATTGGTGAGGCATAGAGCAGAGTTGAGATGAGGTGAGTTTGAGCGATAGTTACTTTTGTATGTCATGTTTCACACACTGCACAGACATGTCACTGTGTGCTATATGGGTCTATATTATTAATGTATTTGAAAACGTAATAGTCGACCCGTAAATGTCGAAGTCATAAAACTTCGAACATTTACAAAAAATACAAAAAGACACCCAATCAAACCATTTAAACACTGTAAGCAGGAGGCAAGTCCCCCTGAAACTTCCACTTTGGGGGCTATGCCCCCCATACCCCCTGCTACTTAAATATACCAACTCCAAGATCGCCGTACAGTGCAGACAATGGAAAACTTCCATTTCCGCACTTTACGGAGCTCTCCATTGAAATGTTCGAAGTTTTACAACTTCGACATTTACGTGTCGACTATTACATTTTTGAATATATTAGTATTCAATAACGTAATATAGACCCTGCTATAGTCATGTAAAGGGAAGAAAGGGCATGAATTAGCACTTAAACTCTATTGCTGTAGGAGTAGACCAGCTTTCCTACTCTTGGGTCAGATCTGCACCAGACAATTCTTCATATTGTTAGGTATACTTCTCCAGTCTGTGACACACCGATCAGTTTTTTGCATAGAGAATCATGGCTAGTGTGATTGACATTTGTGAACCAGTAGCGATTCAAAGATTTTTAAGTGTTTTATTGTTCTTGATGGTTGTGCAACCATAGAATTAGTAAATATAACTGGGATAGGGTAGATTTAATTTCAGGTTGCACTCTATTGACTTGTAGAGACGTTTAGACTAGGATTATGGGTGACAGCTAGGTATTTGAAGGAGTAAAGCTGTTCTATAAAGTGATTATTGTAAATTACAGGGGTGGTTCCCTAGTTTGATTCTTGGCTGGGGTGCCTTCTGTGTGGCGTCTGCATGTTCTACCTTTCTTCATATGGGTTTCCTCTGGGTGCTCCAGTTTCTTCCCACATTCCAAAGATATACAATAGGTGGATTGGACACTCTAAATTGGCCATAGGTGTGAGTATGTGTGTGAGTGTGTGATGCGGATGAACTACTCCTGCAGAGCTTGCCACCAGGCAGTGTAAACCTTGGCTCTAGATGATTGTTACTTTTTAAACCTTGGCTCTAGATGATTGGTACTTTTGAAGTGACACCCCGACCCCATATACAAAAATAGGAAAAAGGGGTTGTGGATGGATGGATGGATGGATGGATGGATGGATGGATGGATGGATGAATGGATGTACAGGGGTGGAGAGTGGTGATAGACAGTTGAGCTTGTGGAATGTTCTGATAAACATGACTTTGGTATTTTTGGCACTCACTGTAATTTGCTTCATATGCTTCATGCACCCATTCCATATTCAGACAAACATAAGCACAATTCCTTTGGTGCAATATGATCATAGTGTGAGGTAGAAAGTCACAACATAACATCTGCTGATATGAATATACAGCAATTAATGTAAATACAGGAATGCACTCATCTTATAGTTTTCTGTTCAAAGTACTACACACATAAAAATAGTGCTCTAGTCTCACTTCATTCTTTGTCTGTAAACTACTGAATTCTGTGCTAGTTATCTTAACGTCACTACAATTCATCAGCCTCTTCAAATGAGCTTTGAAGGAATACTGACCATACACAGCCATTATCCGAGTAAAGTACCTTGAGTAGTCTTCACGATTACTACTAATCAGTCATCTCCAATAAACCATCATTCCCCCAGTGATTCCCTAAATATCTTCTACTGCACAATAGTCATCATACCACCTCCCACTTTCCATTTGTTACCTGTGGATTTAAGAGTTTTTACATGTTTCCTTCACCCCATTCCCAGGATTCGTAACATTTTAACTAACTCCTCCCTTTACATTACCTGCACTGCCTGAACACCTTAGCCAAAAAACTTGTAAGTCTTGGAAGTAAACCTACTCTGTTTTGTATTGCATATTTCTTTTGTTTGTGGGTTGTAGAGAATCAATCTAAAGATAACTGGATCTCTGACTAATACTGATTTTTTCTAACACTGCCACCACATTTCTATTATTCACTCATTCATTCATTTGTTTGATAAATATACTGATTTTGAAACAGTGTAAACCACACATATCAATCATCCATCCATTCTTTCATTCTTTCATTCATTTATCAATTACCTACTTAATTTGTTGTAAAATTACAATATAGTCAAGCACTATACTGAGACTCAGAGTGCACAGAAAGGGGTGCAAGGGAGCATAGACACACACACACACACACACACACACACACACACACACACACACACACACACACACACACACACACACACACACACACACACACACACACACACAATTTAGAGGACTACCAGTTCAGGATGAAAACACATGCAGACTCAGGAGGATATGCAGACTTTATACAGAAGTTACCCAATAAGACCTAAACTGGAAAACCAAGTACTGTGAGGCAACAACACTGACCATAGTGCCACAGTGCTGCCCTACTTATATCACTGTGTTCACTTTCATTTACACAGTGTATCACTGCATATCATATTCCTTTTATTCTGTGTAAGTGGACCTTGGATCCTGGCCTCCACTGCAAACAGGGTTTATCTCACTGAGACATTCCAGTACAAAAGGCAATGAATAAATAACAGTGCAGAATGCGCAGTTAAGCATAAATCTTAGATCACTCAGTTATATGTACAGCTGTGTTCACTGGGACAGTAAGCACATTAAAACATATGTTAACTACTATATACTGCAGTACCACATATCCTGATGTCTGTAATCACCACCCAGGAACATATTGGCATGGTTCTTGATGTGTTTTTTTTTTTTTGAAGCAAACTAGATGCTTACTAAGCTATGCCCAAAGTATCCCAGGAAAAGTAATGAGAGACATAATTTTAGGTAAAATAAACACTTCCTGCTGACATTTGATAAGTTAAAGGATATTTATAAGTTCATACCTTTGACAGCCAAGCCTTTGATATGATAGCTTTCAGGAGGCTTGATTATTATAATCCCATGCCAATATATTCAACGTCTCATATCCGTAGCCAGATTATTTTTGAAGTACATACATGAATGAGTCATGGGAAGGCATATATAATTTTGGAGGCATTTATTTAATATGTCTGTCACCAGAACCAGCCTTACACATAGGTTAACTAGGTGGCAACATATAGTGTTGTTGTTCTAAGGGCGCTTTTCCATGTTTATTTATTTATATTTTGCAGTAGTCCCTGAGACAGACCTTTCCCTGGATATAACATGAGTGCATTTGGCAAAACTCAAAAAAAGCCTGATCAAAGGGGCAGAAAATGAAGTGATACCCTTCTGGGTGTGCCCAGAGGAGAACACGGGACTCAAGGGGATAAATTCTGAAGTTTGCCATGTGGTTTACAAGCAGCTACCCTCAACTTGACATCCCTATTCTGCTATATACAATCTGGTGGCATGCCCCTACCTAATAGAAGACTTCTTTGGTAACGCTAGAGTTACAGTACAGTAAGCCATTACCATCCCAGTCTCTTTAAACCAAGACAAAGGGGATGCAAAAATATTGGCATGCAAATGCCTGCTGATTCTAACTGCTATAATCTTGGAGTCTGTGGCTGTTTCTTATGGGATGCTGCAGTGTTTCAAGCTACCCCCCACCTTCTCCTTCTCTGATATTCCACTTCGACTCTTTCTGAAAAACCAAAACTAAAAACTTAAAAAAAATAATGTCAGGAAACAAATGGAAAACAAAGACGCTTACAGTAGCTGCAGTTTATTAATAAAATTAAGCAGTTTGGCCAGTGGTATCTCTGACTTCATCAGAATCCACTTCGACTCTTCTTAAATGCATTGTTATTTGACTACACATATCAGTCCAGAATATGTTTGAGCTGGATTATAAAACATTTGGAATTATCAGTGGTAAATGACCACATCTGGAAGCATTTGCATTTCTCAGTGCTTGAGCAGATATATTTCTTTTAAATATTCTTTTGTCCAATACTATTTTCATTGGTAATCATGTTGTTTTCTTCGCAGTCTTTATAGTCCCTTATGTACTACAGCGATCTGCTTGTGGAAAATCTAAATAAAAGCACAAAGACGTAGAAGATTTCCCTGCAGTAGTGGCTGGATTAAACCTATAATTTGCTATTGTTTATTCAGTGTTCTACCCCAGCAAACATATTTAAGCAAATAAATAAACAAACAATATCCTCATCTCGCAGTGAAGACATGATAATATGCTTATATTTTTCCTTCATTTTCTCACTCTTGTTTTTTTTTTAAATGTGTTTTTAAATAGTAGCCAAAAATCCTACTGAAAGTGAGATGTGCTATTCAGCATGAATATTTTGTGCTATGTGTGAGTCCAGATTTTTGAATGGATGTGCTTACTTGTCAAAAGCCCTTGTACCTATCTCTGATGTCTGCAAGTTGAAAGTTATGCTGTAATCCTTGTTGGTTTACTAGAAAATCAAATATTTTTTTTAGGGACAGAGGAAATAATTTGAGGCAAAAATCAGGGAGAGGTGAGCGATATAGGCAGCTTGCAGTACTTTAAATTCTTTAATGTGTGGCAACTGCTTTAGTGGAGCAAAGGTGAATATATATTATTTGTTTATCACAGTTAGACATCTGGATTATACACATAAGTGACTGTAACTGTTGTGTATGGATTGGGGTTGTCTGGATGAAATTAATAGACAGACAGTCTTGTCATTTGCTCAGTTTAAAAAGTCACTATTTGGCTTTAGAGGATTAGTGTGTCCTTATGTGATACTGGGTGGCAGTAGGATTGCCTGGATGAAAGTAACTGATACTGTTGTTGTCATTTTCTGAGTTTAACCAGTCATTATCTGGCTTTGCAGGGCTAGTGTGCATGTGTGTGACATATGATGGACTATTTAACTGTACATATGATAAGCACAAAGTAGGTACAATTGCTGGGGCTGTCAGTGGAGAAAAATAGCTAGTCATCTTCTGTTTTTCAGTTGCTGTGGCTTTGTGGGACTAATGAGACTTTTGTGAAGCAGCCTGGATTACTTTAATGTGTGGCAATGATTGTGTGTATTAAGGCTGAAATAAATTACATTGCCATACTCTTTTATTAATTGTGCACAGAATTGGTTATAACTGCTTGGTAGAGGTTATCTCCATGAACACAACTGACTCCCCTTATCATTTGTTCATTTTAAACAATAATAGCTCAAAAAAGGCATACCATACATCACAAAGCATCCAGGCCTTCACAGATAGTGGACCCCACACCCTAAGTATGTATAACTGGATTTTGACACAGACTTACTTCTGGCTTCTGTCTTGAACCTCATCTAGTCTAATACTGATCTTGCTTAGAGGTGTACACAGAAAGTCACTGTAACTTGTTGGGGGCATCTAGAATGGGGATGATGTCATTACTTATTTTTCCTCACAAATCTCAGAGGTGTGCAGTGGTCACAGTATCTTGTGTTAGGCTGGGGACAGTGTGTCCATTATTTCCTTAACTTTCCTTACAAAGTTCAGTAGAGCGCAAAAAGGGTCCGTATAGGTTGTATGAAAGTAGTGCACTATCTGGAAGTAACAAATTGGAAAATATTACTGTGGTCATTATTTTTTCATCTCCATCACAGTCAAACAATCGATACATATAAAGGTGTCTATCTTTTGGGGGAGGGTAAGAAAACATGCTGTTTATATACTTTGTATACCCGCAGGTTTAAATATGTTATGTTCTTTTTGTTTTTTTTTTCAGTTTCACCCAGTTTGACAGAGGGGTACACAAATGGTGGCTGTATTTTGGGGGTAGGGGAGGAATACTATATATATATATATATATATATATATATATATATATATATATATATGTGTGTGTGTGTGTGTGTGTGTGTGTGTGTGTGTGTGTATAAAATGGAAGCACTTGAAATATATGACTGTGGTCATTTATACTTTAATTTTCATCCCAAAACAATGCCAGAGGGAGATACACAGTAGGTGTTTTATTTATTTATTTATTTATTTTTTTGAGGTAGAACAGGGAGACTGGTACGATTTCCAGATATAATGTATTTATCCTCACAAACATTTATCCTCTCAGAATATTGTGAACTGCTATTTTTGACCGATTTGAGCAATAAGCCTTGTTCATGAATCTTATTCCTTCCTTGATATATAAAAAGGTAAGAAAGAATTTCTTCCTTTAGTCATTGTTTTTGTTTAGGCCAACATTGAGTCAAAAGGTTGGAAAAAAGTTCAGAAATCTAAAAAGTTCAGAAATCTATCTGAGAGTTTAAATAAATATGTGGCTTCTTGGGGCCTAGTAGTTTAATGCAGTGATTTCCTCTGCAGTTTTTACAGTTTAGTCTTGGCCAATTAGGGTTTGTTGAAAGTATGCAGGAAAACACAAAGTTGAAAAAGTGCCACTGAATTTCTTTCTTTAATCATGATTTTTGATCAGGCCATTATCAGATAAAAAAGCTGTTTGAAAAAACTCTAAAATGCACCTGAGAGCACTCAGACCTCCTGTGTCTTCTGGGGGCCAACCTTCCCTGGGTGACTGGCTTAATGCAGTTGTTTCCTCCATACTTATTACAATGTAGTCTTGATCAGTTACGGTGTGCTGACAGGATGTAGAAAAAGCAAAATTGAAGGGTAAGACTAAATTGTTTTCCTTAATCATGGGTTTTATTCAAGCCATCACTGGATGGAAAGGTTGTTAAAAAAAGAAATATATCTAAATGCACCTCAGATCATCTATAATATGTATAGCTTTTTGGGCCACGTGATTGCATTTACTTCCTCCATAATTATCATAGCTCACTCTTACATAGTTAGGATGTTTAGAGTGAATGAATGCATGCATGCAAAAAATGAAAAGTAAGACAAGTTGTATGGATAAGCTAGGATGGGGAAAGGTCCAGGGGATGGTGAGGATGTGCATGGGGGAAGTGGCTAGTGGGGTCACAATGGAGTTCTTCATTTACGGTACCAGTTTATCTAAAGCCAGCCCTGCCTGCCACTTTATAAATACTGATATTTATTTTGACTATAAATTTCTCTGATTTGATATTGGTTATCAGTTAGTACATTCCAGGTATAGACTTTCAGGTAGAACCAGATCAGACACTGCTTTATAGAGCTGGTAGAGGCCTTCTGTATGCAACTATAAGAAACATAATATAACATTTTCTGAAGCTTTTCTGATAATTTAAGGGCTGGATTCTGAAACACCAGTGTAGCAAGGGTGCACATCCTCTACTGTTCTGCCTTCACTACTCCAAATAGTAAAATTCAATCCCCCATCAAATGACATCATCCTTTGGGCCAGGTTCCACTGAATTCAATACCTCAGCATGCTGAAGTATTAAATTCAGTGGGGTGATGCCACTTCCAGACAATATAATGTGATTCAGAAACATTCTATATTAATGACCTGCATTACCTTATCTAGGCATTCTGTAAAGCTGCCTGAAAACTCGGAAGGGCTGCCAAGTGCAGCCAAAGATATCTGGAAGTGCAGCTTCATTTGTATGCGAGAACTGGTATTGTGCACATACATCTGTATGTAGAACCAGTTGTTGCACACAGTCTGTCTTCAGGCTTGGTACTACCTGCAGCACCTTCTTCCACACAGAGATGCTGCTTCTACCTGCTGAGATGCCCATTCATTTTAACAGGCTTGGCCATTGATTCAGCTTTGTAAATTACAATACATAGTGGGTCACACTGCTAAAGTATAGATGTACAGTTACCTCTACAGAGGGATTAGCTGGGTGCCAGAATCTGTTTTTTTTTTTTTTTTTTTTTTTTTTTTACTTTGGTATATACATACTTGCTGTCACAAATCTTTAATTGTGTTCTCTTTTTTGTATGATTGCTCTTTTTAGATTCATCTTCCTGATATAAGACATTTCAAACTGCTGTCATTAGAATCCACTAATGTGCATATCCATCAGTTACAACAACTTGAATATGTACACCTCAAATGCCCAATTGTGATAGCAAAAATAATCACAATAAAATAATCCAACCTGTTTTACACAAATATACATTAGTCCTACAAAGCAAAACTAATCATTCTGATTGTGATAGCAAGGCAATCTATTCTCAACCACAGACAGCCCCCATACTCAGCAATCATAGCCTTGTTATTAACTGTGTGATGTTTTATTGGGATGCTAAGTTCAGCATGTAAGCTAACTAAATTAAGCGAGCAGTTCGGAACATACTAAAAATTTCAAAATAAAATAATTTTGGCTGGCCATGAGCACCAGATGACCACCTGAATTGCCCCTATTATAATCTACCATTGAGTTATACAGTTTCCAGTCTGTGAAAAGCTGTTTGTGAAACTTTAGAGAAAGACAAACTTATGGGTTTATTTGCATTAAAATATGATACAGTACTGATATAAAAACTGTTGTCACAATGTACATCTCTGGTTATCTAATCAAGATTACAAGCAGTTTTTAATAATGTAAAATGAAAATATTAGAAAAATGTATTCATACTTAACTTCTCAATTATATAATAGACAACAAATTGCTGTCTTCAGCCCAGCATTGATTATGTCCTTATCACAGCACAAGTACAACTTTGCTGAATTTTGTTAATACTGCCAACATCCATACAAATGCTGGAAGCCTAGTCTTCACCATTTTCCTAGACTTATCAAAAACATTTGAAACCATCTCCAACCAGGAACTCTTACATAAACTCAAATTAATCCTCACCAAATCTTCACTGCAATAGTTCCATAGCTACCTCACAAACACAGCACAAGCAGTGAACTGGCAAACTGATTTCACCACCCTCTTGTCTGTAACTACTGGTGTCTCACAACAATCTATACTAGGCCCCATATTTTTCATCATATTTATCAATGATCTCTACACAGCTACAAAAATGCTCCCACAGTTCAATATGCTGATGACTCAACCATAATCTGCTCTACCCAATCCCTTTCTGAACTCCAAGAACTTACACAACAGTCCTTCTTATTGATTGAAACATGGCTAAATAATTCACAGCTACTAAACCCTATTATCATTCATATCTCTCTATGAAAATAACAGCATTTACTGTCAACTCTGCCAACAACACCACGATAAAGCAGGTAAACTACATAAAATTGCTGGGTGTTATCACAGATGACCAGTTGAGATTAGACCACCATGTATCACACGGTTAAAAAAAATTATCAAAAACTAGGTACATTATATAGACTAAAAACTGCCTCACTGACATAGCCAATATGTGTAGCCTCTACTTTCTTTCCACTGTCTCTAGTTTATGCTTCCCAAATCTTCACTAACCTTAAGTCTCACAACTTTCCAAAATTGAGCTATTATAATAAACCAGCCAAATTTCTATAAACCATAACAATAGAGCATACCACTGTCTATCCCTCAGAGAATTAAAGAGATTAGAATTTCCCATCACCAAGCTTTTTCCCAGCTAACTACAATAGACAGATTTCTCTAAAACTCAGAAAATTGCCCAGACCTTAACTAATCCCCCGATAAAATTAGAAAAAAATCACTAATCACTTTAACCGCATCATCTAATACTGCAGATGACTCTCTGTATTTAAATAGTGTAGCTAAACTGTGGAACCACATCCCGTGACCACTGAAATCCATTCAGAAATCAGATTAATTTAAGACATAATGAAAACTTCACCTATTAAATAAATGAACCTGCTCATGTATATCTCCAGGATAAATTCCACTGTTATCTTCAGTTTACAATATTATCAAACCATTTCTCTTCATTCAGAATCCTATTCCCTTTACCAGCCTTCACTAATACTTGAATATTTTAATAAAATCTCTCAGACATATACATAGTTTTGTGATACTGCTCACTCCATCCTTGTACTTCTAATATAAACCTTATGTTAGACATACATAATTATCTATGAACCTGCTTTATACCCCATATCTTAACTACAATATTACCATTTTCTGCCTTAACTAGTTCCTTCACTCACTTCCATTTTTTTGAATTTCTAAGCACTAATCACATTATCTATTATCCATTTGACAAACCCACTAATATACCTCTTCAAATGATCAAGGTTCAGCATCTGTGTATAAGCTTCCTTTATACAGTAATAGTTGCCTTTAATTAAATTGAATGTACTCTAATTAGCAAATAAATGTGTAATTGTTAATGTATATTACCGAATATCTGTTTAAAAATGTTTTTAATATGTGGACCTTTTCTTCCCAGGCCTCTGCTAAAATGGAGATTTTGATTAAAACCAGTAAACAAAAGCAAAATAAAAATAAAATGTCAAGGTATACCAAAATTTGCAGTATAACAACAATTTTAATTGGTACAAAATGTCAGCAAAGCAACAGGAATCATAACAGCTCATTCATCTTGACCATGCTAGTAAATGGTGACCCAGAGTCAATGCATGATATGATGCAGTACTTCTTAAAAATATGCTAGCATACATATTCTCATTATGTACATGAGCATAGCGGCAATACATTCCTTACCAGAACAATTGCGAGTTCACTGACTGCAAAGAACTTATTTTAATTATAACATTGCTATTTGTTCCTTTTAATAGTATTTGTTACTCACAAGATATTTACATTTATTTGGCTTTTGTTTTTTGACTTGATTTTTCAGAAAATCCTCTGGAATATAAGGATGTGCATAGGCTGCTAGAGGTCTGCCAACAGCTAACACTTGTTATAGTTAGCAGTGCTTGGGCTGTAAATGGAGGGGAAAAAAAAATGATACAATAGGCTGCAGTATGACAATGTAAGCTAATACCAGGTTATTTCCCAAATTATGGAGGTCACTATTGCAATTCATCATTACCATTTTAGATCTCACTGTTCTGTCACAATTTGTCTTTGCAAGTACCCTTTTGTTCTTCCATCTCTGAAAGAGCCTTTAGTAAACCTCCCCATCTGTTTGGAATATATTACTAGTGGAAATTAAACGCTCCCTTGTCTACTTTTTTATGAAAATAACTCCTTGTCTGTCTGTTTGAATCTTCTCTACAAAAATGTTTCTTATTATCAGTTTCCCCTTTGCTTCCTCAATCCATTCTTACTTCCACCTTACCTGTTTGTTTTGCTTTTAACTGTATTACTAACAGATATCTGTAATTGTCATTTGTCTGATTCGCTGCATTTCATTTAATGTTTGCCAGTTCAGTGTTTTTATTTATTAAATATCAAGTTTCATTGTTTTTAATTATGATATATCAGGTTCATTGTTTATTATACCTCTCTTTAAGAATTAAAATTTAATATAACTGTTTCTTATTTTGCTAAAGATGTTTGGGTCTTGACTGAAGGAGACATTTGGATTAGCTCACCAACGCACTTAACATGTTTAATAAATGAAAAAAAAATAACAGTAAATAAATAAACAACACAGAACTGACTTCATAAGTATAACAATTCCCCACTTGAACCTGCACTTGCCTGGTTCATTACTTTTTCAATGACATAATGCAGAATGGAATTTGAAAATAAAGTTCTTTAACCATAAAAACAGAAGCTATGCTCAATCCCAAAGTGAGATAATGTACGATGTGAGTATTCTGCTGACTTTGGTGCCCCTTATATTATTTTGAAGTAAGAAGTAGACTGTACTTATTCCTAGAATATGCAGTCTTCCTGTGTAGTAGCAGTATTATACCTCTATTACAAAAGCATAGAATCATTGAAATACAAGGTGCCTGGGCCCACTGGCCATCTACACCTTGCCTGTACCCATCATTAAACCTTATCTCTTTTTTCTTGGGTCAACAGACTAGTCATTTCAGGAGTGAATTTGTAGATATCCATCTGTTTGTCAAACTCCTTTTTGAAGAAACACAGTGTGTTCCATTTCTTTATTTGGAATGGAAGTTTGTTCAGAGGAAGGAGTAAGCAATATGTGACAAATCATAGTCCCTACCATGTTTTGTCTATTTGCTGAAGTATGTTTAAATCCCTGGTTCTAGTGTTAATGGGATTTTTGATTTTGGAGATATAAGAGATTTTGGATTACTAGATCCCTAATCGCCTGAAAGGCAAGGCACAAATTACCCCTACGACTGTATACGGCAATTGTATAAAGGGTATAGTGCTTCCAGCCTCTCATGGTAGCTATTGTCTTTTAAGCCTGTGATCATTTTTGTTAGGAACCACTGGAGTCTTTCCAGTTACTTAATAGGCTTAGTAAAATACATCCTAAAAGGAGACACTTGTTAAAAAATAGGTTTGATAAATGGCGAATATAGAGATCTAAATGAAATATCTTTTGTAATCAGCAACCACAGGTTAAAAGATTTTCTAACTATTGTTGCAATGTCATGGTCAAAGGCAAAGGAATTATCTACTCATGTTCTAAGCTCTCTCACCACACTTTCATTTCAACGACAGTTGTTTATAATATAAGATGGTTAAAGAAATTGTTTACCAAGTGAGATGAAATTGCACTTTATAGCATTTAATTTTAAGCTGTTTTTTTGAGTACCAGTTGTTGACATGTGTGAGTTCCAGATGGAGTTTCTGCATATCAGACGGGGACTTAAGAATTACACCAGGTCTGCAGTCATCTGCAAATTTGGTTAGTCAGAGATCCCGATTTGTAATTTGGAGATCTGTGAAGAAGATGCTGAATAGTAGAGATCTCAGGAGAGAACTTTGAGGACCATCACTCATCACATTCATGTTTACTGTAGCTGCCACCTTGACTATATGTAGATAGAAGTACACTGTATGGACAGCATGTACACTGTCTATAAGGCTTGTGCTACTCTCTCAAAGTAGTTAACCAGACTCTTTGTACAGGATCTACCCTTAACAAAGTTGGACTGCTAGACATGAGCCTTATAAGATTTTTTTGATATCATTATTAACTAGGTCAGCTGTGATACATTCCATGGCTTTGTAGGTAAGACTAGTCATGCTAATGGGTCTGTAGTTTCTGGAGTCATTGGCATGTTCACCTTTGTGATGTGGCATCTCAACAGCTGTGCTCCATACTTCAGGGACAAAACCAGGGACTAAGCTTAGGTCAGGTAGCTGTAGGAGTGGGTCCATTAGGGCATATTTGTGCTGTTTATCAGGCCAATGGGTATATTATCATACCCCATAGATGATGCATTGTTGTCTTGGAGTGTAACTCCGGCAAGTGTTCTATGGTTATGATGGGAGTTTGAGATTCTGTGATATACGTGGGCTTTGTGCAGTTGTTTCAGGGGTAAAATTTGCACTGAATTTGTTTGCGAGTATGTTGGCTATATCTACTGGATCCAAGTAGGTAATGCTTTTTAGAAAAGCTCTGAGCAATGGTGGGTGTTATTCCTTAGTTTCCTAAAGTAATTATAGAAGGATCTGTAATTTTCTAAGTTCGTGAGATGTCTTTGTATTCCTGGTGGTATTTTTAGCTCATGCAGTTTCTTTTTAATGTTAACCTTGATTTGATTATTTTTTTTTTATTTACAAATGAGGTTTGGGACAAACCAATTTGTCTGGGACCCTCTTTAGGCAGTGTTGGGTGGGGGGATATATATTAAGAGTGAAGGAGTAGGGGATTTCAGTTAGGTAGGTTAGGTTACAGGGATTAAGTAACCTAAAGGATTAAGTAGATGGAGAATTTAGGGGAAGTGATGTAGATTAGGGAGGGACTTAGAGTAGCTGATATATATATATATATATATATATATATATATATATATATATATATATATATATATATATATATGGGGGAATAGAGGAAGTGGTCACATTTTGACATGAGTTGGTGTCCCTCCCTCCTTCTCAAAAGTTACAGTTTTGTTAGTGTAAAGGCAGAGAAGAGGGACAGGAATGTCTTCTTCTGTTCCCTCTTGAGGGAAGGTGGTCATGGGTTGAATTGTGGATCAAGTGAGTTGTTGGACGCTACTTGATTAAAGTGAAATTCATTGGTTAATGGTTGGTTTGAAAGGAGGTGAGCAGGTACACTGCCCATTTAAGGTTTGTGAGGTGAGTAGGTACGCTGCTCTGGTGGAGGATGTAACAGGGTGAGTAGGTACGCTGCCCTGATGTATGAACAGGTCAGGGTGAGTAGGTACTCTGCCCTGAGATTATTAGTTTGGTGAAGTTATTATTTTTTGTTATTTTCCAGTGTGAATAAAGTTTATGTTCATCTAATATTATTAATAAAGGTTGTCAAATGGCTTTGTGTGTTGGTGTGAGTTATTTGAAAAGGGGGGGCCAGGACAATACAGATTTACAAACTTTTTTCTTTTACTGTATATTTTATTTATACATGTGGACCACCAGACTGGTTTACTTTTAAACTTCCCATTTTGTTTGGCTCTGGTAGGGATTGCCAGGTCAATGCATTCATCTAGGTGTACATGGAGTTTGTTTGCATAGCTACTTGCTGTGTCAATATCTTGGGTAAGACAGTTACACTTGAATTTTGAGACTTCAGCATGGAACCGTGGAATTCATGGACTCATACTGACATTTGACTGCATGTAATACCTTTTGAATTTTTGTCATTCAATTGAAATATGACCATTTCATTCAAACTTTATTTATTTTTTTTTTATTTCAAATATAATTTTTATTACATTTCTCTTCTATTTAAATACAAGAAAAGAATGACACAGAAAATATACATACAAGGTACTTGGAATATCAAGTTTCAGTCATTCATATATGATATACATAACATAAATCATCAATGTTAGGGTAACAATTATACAGAATTGTCTAATAATCAAGCCGCTGTTAATGAGCTGTAAAACAGACATTTACATAAAGATAGTATCCAACATATTGAAAATGTGACATTAAAACATTGCAACCAGATATTCAAGTCTACCTAAAAAATCAGTCTGTCTTGTACTATGTACAGTATATACACTGATGTCACCTTAATGTTCATCTTATATGTGTTTGCCATGACCTGTACACTGTTATTGTGGGTATACATTTTTCTATACTAATTGTCTTTGATTTCCCTTAATTATGTAAACCAATATTGATGGTGAAGTCCCTTGTTCATAAATCAGTTTTGTCCTAGGATTTCTAAAAGCGTTTTCCAATGTTTCTGATAGTAAGATAGTTTTTTTTTTTGGCTTCTTGTAATTAATTTGGTAGCTAATAAGTACTTTATAGCCATTCCTTTAAATTCTTCCCATGTGATTTTACTTCTGTCTAACCAGTTGTGGGCTATATAAGATTTGATCATTGCACACAATGTGACTATGATGTGTTTATTTTCATAGGAGAAATTATTAGGGAATATATGTAAAATTGCCATTTCCCATGACAGGGTAGATTTGGTGTATCCCTTTTTTTCTAACTTGGTTCTTAATGAACATCACAGCTTGTAAACATTTTTACAGCTCCAAAAAATATGAAGGGTGTCAGCAACACTGTTTTGGCATATGTTACAATAAGGGGAGTGGGAGGGATTAATTTTACTAAGAAAAAGTGGTGTGTGATACGCATTGTTATTGATCATAACTTGGGTATAAATTAGTTTTTTAAGGGGAATTAATTTCAAAGTAAGTTTAATAACAGCAGATTTTTGTTCATAAGTGATCTTATTATTTTTCTCTTCTCAAAATTTGGAATATAGAGTTGCATCTTGATATCTAATTTTTTTTATTAATCTATATGTATTTGATAACATTTTAGATCTCGACAGTAGCAGGTTAATAATTTGTTGATATACCTGCATGTCTTGCTTGTCTATTTTGACATTCATAGTAATTGTGTTGATCATAGGTTGGTACTAAGCTATTGGCCCAATGGCCTATACAGGCCTAGCCATAACAATTCCCTGGCTATTTCTTCCCACAATATTTACTTCCCTGGACCCCTGTCTAGCAGGACGCTTGACATGATCCCCAGGGTGAATTTCCTATCTCCCTTCCAATCATCAAGTTTCCTTTTGAAGAGGGCCAAAAGAGGTGCTCTGCTTGACATGTATGGGCAGTCTGTTCCAGAGCCTGGGGAGTCTCTGGGTCAGGAACCTATGCCTCCAGCATGTTTTGTTCATTGTGATGACAAGGTTTAGATCCCTGGAGTGTGTGGCTCTGAGGGACTGGGATTTCTTTAAGTGTAGCATGTCCAACAGCTCTGGGTTTGACATGGCATTGCATGTTAAGCAGAGATTGCCTCTGAGTAGACGATATGCGACAGAGTATAGCTGGAGTTTTTTTAGATGGTCAGCATAGGGCATCTGCTTTAGGCCTGTGATTCTTTTAGTGAGGTATTTCTGTGGCCTTTCCAGTTTTTGCAGATGTCTTGAGAGGTACATACCAAACAGGGCGTTGTATTCTATAATGGGTCTAATGAGGGATGAGTACAGTGGGACAATGACTTCCTTTTTTCTGGATGAAAAGCCCTTAGTAATGAGGTGTGCCACCTAGAAGGATTTCCTGACTGTTGTGGTGATGTGGTTATTGAAGGTGAGACCACTGTCCATCTATGTCCCTAAGTCTCTTATCACACTTTCGGTGTTTAGTGTACTGCCACCTATGTGGTAATTCATGGGTACATGTTTTTTCCCAAAGGGATAACTGTACATTTCTTGGCATTGAGCATGAGCCCATGGTTTTGGCACCAAGCATCTGTTTCTGTAAGGCCCTTTTGTAAAATATCCATATCATTTGGGGATTCAATAATGGCTCCCAGTTTGCAGTCATCTGCAAACTTTGTGAGCCAGAGTCCCTTAGTGTTGGTCTGTACTCCAGAGAATAGATGCCAAATAAGAGCAGTCCCAGGACTGAACCCTGAGGTACTCCACTTGTCATGTTTCTGGAGCTGGATTTGGAGTCAGCTACTTTTACAGTGTGGGTTCTGTCAGTAAGCCAGTTGGCAACCCATGGAGTGATGTAGGGATTAATGGCCAGCTTAGTAAGTTTATCTATGATTCCAGAGTGGGGGATGGTGTCTAAGGCCTTGGCGAAGTCCAGATAGGCTGTGTGGACTGCCTTACTCTCATCCACAGCTCTGGAGACTGATTTGAAGAAGTCAATCAGGTTCAGGAGACATGACTGGCTCTTCACAAACCCAAACTGGGTGGGGTCCAGTGTTTGAAGGTTGCCAATGTCTTTGTTGAAGGTATCAGGTATATTAATTGGCTGATTATGTTATTATACCTTTTATTTACTTCAAGTTTTTGTCTAATATTGTCAAATGAGAAACTTTTGATCTGGTATAGGTCCCATACAGTGATATTTTTTAATTTTTGGATACTGATTCAGGTTTAACATTCTATTGTTTAATTTAATATTAGGATTAAGGTGTACTGGCTGTCCCAATACCAAAGTATTTTTAAGATTTAGGGAGGCTCCCAGCTTTTGAAATATTACTGTGTTTCTTATTATTATGGAATGAACCTTAAAATGCTTTAAAGTCTTAGAATTTAGAAAGGGTACTGTTATAGGGTTTAAATTGCATGAGATTAGATGATTTAATATATTTTAATCCATAGTGGATACCATGCTTTGTTGGATGGTTCAAAATTTGCTATTTGTATAATTCGACTAGAGTTTACTATGTTGTAGTATGTTTGAAATTCAGGTAAGCCTAGGCGCCCTTTTTGTTTGGGTAATGTTAATTTAGTGTATTTTATTCTTGTACTTTTTGGATGCCAAATAAACTTTCCTAGTAGTGTTTCAAGTTTGGAGAAGTTTTTTTTGTATATTTTGGTTAATAGCACTAAAATGAAACAATAGTCTTAGAAGAATATTCATTTTAACTATGGCCACCTTAGCTAGTGAAACTTTATTTGTTTTTAACATACAAAAACAAAACAGTAAAAAAGAAAAAGACTTCACTCACTCAGTTTTACTTCTGACATTCTGCAGGATATTTGGGGCCTACAGCATGGATGCAATTGCCAGTACTTCATTCAGTGTAGATCTCGACTCCTTAAACAATCCCAATGACCCCTTTGTCATCAACATTAAGAAAGCTCTCAAGTTCACCATCTTTAATCCATTATTTCTCATTGCAGGTAGGTGAAATCAGTGCATCTAAACTGCATTTTTAATGATGTTCTTTGGTGTGCTTGAATATAATTGATATAAATCTGAATGTTGTTTTCTGATAAAAATAATTGTCAAGGCTATAAGTTTAAGCTGGAAGCAAATATACCATTGAAAGTTATATAATTCCAGTTCTCCATGTAGTTTTAAATAGTCTTCTCACAGAGCTGAATGAAATACTAAAACCTCTTCTAACAATCAGCTTAACCATGGATTTATTTCTGACCTCCAAGCACTCCTTTCTGGGTAGGCAAATCGTCAATACAATACAGTTCAGCTTAGACCAACGTCTGAGTGTAGTTATCTGACAAGCGTTTGGAATGAAACCTCATATTAATTCAGGTAAACTGGACAGACACTCTCGATTTAATGAACCTGTCTTAGGAAATATAACTTGACATGCTGAGTTTGACACTTTAGGCTGTAATGTAAGATTGTTGTATAGCATATCAGTAGGATTTGAAATCAAATTGTGATGGTGCTGAGAGATGCTGATGTTGTTCCATAGCACATACAGCCCAATAGCAGGCACTGTCTACTGTGGATGTATTTAATACATGTTTCAGAACTCATTAATTTTCAATAACTTATTTGCAGAGTAATTAATACTTAGTGCCAGTCTTCTTCACATTCTGAAATTATAAAATCAGCACACATCTGTACATGGTTGAGAGTTTAATAAGTAAAAATAACTTAAGCTGAAAAAACTCAACACTTGCTGCTTACTGGAAAACATTAGCTCCCTCAACCAGCATAACAATGGTTCTCTTTATAAAAGAAATACTTCTTCCCTTTACTGGGAATATGTTAATGTTTTTCATTCATTCTGCACTCAGCACTCACAGAACCTTCAAAACCACCAAGTCCAGATATTCCACAAACAAATAACTCCAACAAATAACAGCTTTGCAGTACGAAATACAAAACAAAAAACACACAAATGAGCTCAGCTAAGCGCTTTCATTTCCACTGGAACATCTTCAAAACTCTATTAAAATATAATAGACATCAACTTTAAATAACAGTTTAAAATCACATGGTCCCCATAGGAATCATTTGTGTGTTTTTTGTTTTAAAATAAAATAATAGTGAGAGTTACGGGTGTGTATTCCATGCCGCACTGCTATTTGTTGGAGTTACCCACAGAACCTTGTCCATTCCCTGTCATATACTAGAGCTCCTACCACCTGTAACTCATATTGCTTCACCTTGGCTAATACCAGATGCATAAGTTGAACTAGTTTGTGTCCAGCTCATTGTAAAACTGAGCCTGAGAGCTACTTACATGAATAGCTGAAGAACACAGACCTACGAGGGTGGATCAGCAGAACAGAGCTACATAGAACAGTCAGTGACATAGACTATCATGAGATGTGTATTGTGCAACTCAACACTTAGTTAAGAGGCGTAGAAAAATCCTTTGATATGATTAAAATGCAAGAACATCTGCTACTTTACACTAATTGTGTGTATTCTCTAAATAATTTTATTTTAGGATGCCAACTTTGTGTTGAATCACACAACTTGTATTAATGTTTAAACATATATCTTGCAATTATACTGCCTGCTAAAACTTATGTTGCATTAACTCTGTTAAAAATGTCAAGCATTTCTGAGTCAATAATACTTTGTATTTCATTAAGTAGTAAAGAACACATAAATGACTTCAGTTTAAACTGTTTTGGATATAAAACTTATTCTGATGCATTAGGTCCAATGAAATCTGAACATTTTTACCTTTGTAAGATCATATAAACTTTCTACAAAAACAGAATTGTAAAGGGTTCTGTTGTTCTGTTTTCAGTTTAACTGTAGAGTCACATGATCTCATCTCAGCATCCATTTTTAGACTTTCTTACTGTATGATTCAACAAAGAGCCATTGTTGAACCATACAGTAAGAAAGTCAGAAAATAAATGCCTCTAGATATAGTCTAACAGAAAAAAGACAGAAATTAAGAGGCGTTTAATAATGTTATCAATTAGATGATATGTGGAGTACTAATGTTGCTAAGATTCTTGATTGTATTCCAGTATGAACTATACATAAATTGTGGTCTATATTAGATAACCGAAAGAGCAAGTCAGCGAACACTCACTTGAGCGAAAACGCCAGGAATCGAATGGGTGTTTGTGGGGTCGGAGTACAGTGAGGAGTGGGATATTTGCCCTTTCCTCACTGTAGTGCGAACTTGGAGTTGGAATATATAGTTAGCGGGGGGTGTGGGCAGCTGCGCCCCCCACAATAAGGAGTTTGATTCCCGGTGTTTTCACTCATATGAGCGTTCGCTGACTTGCTCTTTCAGTTGTCTAATATAGACCCCATAAATTGTTCCTGTAATATACTTCTGATGCCATCTAAAGCTTTTTATTTATTTATTTATTTATTTATTTATTTGCATTTGCTTACCAGGATAGGTCATGTAAAACCCCTTTTCAGCTAAGCCACAGGGAAAAAAATTCTATATTTACATGTTTCATAATAGAAAACAGTACACTCATTAATATCATAAAGTACTAACTACAAACATAGGAATACATTGTAAAATAGACCATGTACAAATTAATGTGTTAAAAATTAAACAATAAAATAAACCAGAATAACATTTTACAAGATTTCAGTTTAATGGTTGAATTAAATACCAAGTATCATGAAAAACATGAGTGTAATTTAGACAGAAAATGGCTGTTGAATTTTGAGGTAACAATAGATCTTTTTCATGATGTATAGAGATGAGTTCAGTACTATTACTAGGCTGTAGTAGATTATTTATGTTTGACCAGAAGGATTTAGGATTGGCAGAGTGGGGTTATTGAAGTACATGATAGCAATTATTTCTGTCTGTATTAAAAAAGGATTCTGATAAGTTATATAGATGCCTATATGTTTGCTAGTTTTGTTGCATTTTGTTTTTGTACAATATTTTCCAGGCTTTATCTCTCTGATCACTCTTTTTTGTTGAGTTGGAGCTTGATAATTTAGGATAGAGAGGAATATATTATAGCAGTAACCCATGCCTGGGTGTGGGTAATGCTAAATTTACCCACGGTTGGCATGGTTTGGTGCCAACCGTGGGTAAATTTAGCATTACCCACACCCAGAAGTGGGTTATTGCTATTATACCATGACATTATTTAAGAAAAGAAACTATTACTTTTCTTAAATAATGGCATAGTATAATGCCTGTTTGCTGCCCTTCCGCAGATGTCTGGCATCCGCGGCAGTTCTGATGTACTGCGCGCCTGCACAGTACATCAGAGCTGTGGGCAAAAGCAACGGAGAAAGCAAGATCTCCGTTGCTTTTTTTTTAGTGTCTCGCTATGTTAAATGAGTTTAACATAGCGAGACAGTTTTAAAATAAGCAACGGAGATGTCCGTTGCTTATTTTAAACTGTCTCGCCATGTTAAACTCATTTAACATAGCGAGACACTAAAAAGCAACGGAGATCTTGCTTTCTCCGTTGTTTTTAAAACACTGTCTCGCTATGTTAAATGGATTTAACATAGCGAGACAGCTTTAAAATAAGCAACGGAGATCTCCTTTGCTTATTTTAAAGCTGTCTCGCTATGTTAAACCCATTTAACATAGCGAGAACAGTGTTTTAAAAAATCGAGTTATACTAATGGAAAAAAGTCCGGGCGACCGGACCTTTTTCCATTAGTATAACTCGATTTACAACGGGCACGCTGGCCAATCAGCGCGCACGTTTTGGGGGGATCATGGTATAATGTTGAATATAGCCACATCCTCATGAAGTGGGAGGTATTTTACGGATCTTCAGTTACACTGCAACAAAGTATGGCTAAAAAATGTCTATATTAAAGTTAGCTTAATTTCTCACTGTTGTAAGTGATGACGTGTTTTAGAGTATTAATGAAAGGCATATATGATGTGATAATCAATGAATGAGTCAGACAGTACCCTAGATTTAATTATTCTATTAGTAGCTGATGTTAGTATCCAATAAAGAATAGAACTTCTATTTGTAGCTTTATTATATCCGGTAATGGAGGAGATAAGGTTTATAAATTTAAAGAGGTTAAATAGGTTAGGAGAGGATTGCTGATTAATAGTATTTTAGTCCATATATAAATCTTCAAGCATAATTGTTTCCTGTGGGATGTAAGCAGAGGCCCAGTACAGGATGCTTCAATATTGGATAGGTTGCTATTAGGAAGGATGTAAGCGTCTAGTAGGCAGTTTTCTTTTGATTAACTGTAAAGAGGGAGACTAGTAATTCATCTTTATGGAAGATGGGAATTACAGGTGGAAATGTCTAATTTATTGTTTGTTTGAGTATGGAATAGCTACCTACCCAGCTCCCCTGGACTATCTGTCAGCTCTGATGATATTATAACCGTATAGCGTGACTTCTTCATCCTTTACGACTAACGTTTCCTTATTCTCTACTATGTCCAAAAATGGAACTGGGGCAGTTTAATGCAAAAGGATTTGGATATTTATGCGAAGAATCTAAAAATGTGATTATTACTGTTGTCTGATGAAGAGGTTGAGGACATGCAGGTGGGACTGTTAGTCTGTGTTTTGGTGAATATCTCCACTAATTAGTAGAGCGATGATAAGAAATATGAATGTGGAGTTTGTTTGGTAAACAGATTTTCCAAGTGTACGAGGGGGAAGAGTGAGAAAGGATTGCTGCAGTATTCACATTAGAAGAAAGAAAAAGTATATTTAAAGAGAGTCATTACGTATGAAGTTTTTTGTCAGTGTATATAGCAGATGTTAGTAAAAACCAGCACAAACTAAGAAAGATAATCCGGATTCAAAGCAATGAGGTAGCAAGTTGTTGTAAACCACAGCAGACACAGGGCAAAAAAGTTAAAAGGTTTAATGAAGCGCTTTTCGTCTGTGATAATACACAGACTTCTTCAGACAATACATATTTCAAGGAGGCAGCTTAAATAATACATCAGTACTAATTCAAAAAATGATGAACCAATCAAAAAGTTGTGATCATATGCAGAATTAAAATTTAAAACCATACACACAATAATTGCTCTTAGTCAAATATCATTATAAATAGTAAATGTCAACAACCAAAAAGAATCCTTAACCTAATAACTCCAGTAGAAACCAAATATTAACAAGTAATAAAGATAATAAATAAAACATATAAAACATAATAGAACGTAAAAACATATTATCTAACCAGGTTCCTTAGCTTGAGAAGGCTGCTAATAGAGCAGCCTTCATTAAGACCCGGTAGGACGTAGGCATTTAATCTAATTTGCCAACGTAGTTCCGATGCTTCCAATAATAGATGTAAAGGGGCTCCTCTCAAGCTGTCATGCAAGTGGTCAATTACCATATATTTAAAATGGTGGTCCTCATGCTGGATAATGTGTTTGGCAAGGGCATTGTCAAGTTTGGCTTTACTGATAGCATACTGATGTTCGTAGATCCGTTCTCTTAATCTACGCTCAGTTTTGCCAACATAAAAACCTGTGCATTTTTGGCATAAGGCTAAATAGACCACCATTCTAGAATTACAAGTGCATCTACATCGCATGCCATATCTAGTGTTATTAACCTCAAATCTATTAGATTCAAGTATATGCCGACACTGGTTACAATTCTGGCATTTAAACATCCCAGGTGTACGGCTGCACCCCGGCTCTGATTGTTCCAACAACTTCTTCAAGTTTTTACCCCTTCTATATGCAACTTCTGGTCTATTAGCAGCCTTCTCAAGCTAAGGAACCTGGTTAGATAATATGTTTTTACGTTCTATTATGTTTTATATGTTTTATTTATTATCTTTATTACTTGTTAATATTTGGTTTCTACTGGAGTTATTAGGTTAATGATTCTTTTTGGTTGTTGACATTTACTATTTATAATGATATTTGACTAAGAACAATTATTGTGTGTATGGTTTTAAATTTTAATTCTGCATATGATCACAACTTTTTGATTGGTTCATCATTTTTTGAATTAGTACTGATGTATTATTTAAGCTGCCGCCTTGAAATATGTATTGTCTGAAGAAGTCTGTGTATTATCACAGACGAAAAGCGCTTCATTAAACCTTTTAACTTCTATATAGCAGATGTGGCAGATAAGTGGGAAGGTGGCCTAATGGTTAAGGTGTTTGCCTTGCAAACACAAGATGCAGGGTTTGAATCTCACAAGGGATAATTGGCTAGGCTTAAAATGACTCGCAAGGGCAGTTAGCTTAGTACTAATCTATGAACCTATAATAAGATAAATAGGTGTTTGTAGTAAAAGTTGTGAATGTTTAATGTATAAGAATATTATTAGTGATTTTAGTTAAAGCTATTAATGCTTAAGTGCAGTTTGGGAAGTGTGGGGTATAGTGAAAGAGAGATATGCACAGGTTAGAATGATATAGAAGAAATAGGATAAAGAAACGAAATGTTAGCTTTGTATAGGAATGAGGTGGGGAGGAGGGAGGAGGAGAGGTAGGATTCCAGATTATAGCTAGTGTACTGGCACTGAAATATTTAATTTGTATGTAGACTATGGAAGGGACTTTGGGAGGGAAGGTTATAAATGAAGAAGAACAGGAAGGACATCTGGGGGTAGGATACTAACTCTCGGTTCAATTCCTTCTAGAGAGGAGGTGATTGGGAAGGAAGTTGTTGTGGTTAAAAGGAGAACTGTGTTTTTGTGGGTAATCTTATATAATTAGTGGAGGTGGTTAAAGGTCATGTAATTATAATAGATAAAAGACTGTATGGAATTGTTTGTAGAGTATTTAAAGCAGATAGTATGAAAAGAATTAAAGTGGAAAGGAGGCTAAGGTGAATTGTGACTATTGGCAGAAGAAACATATGGAAGACGTGATGTTTAAATGTGGTAGTAGAGGGGAATTGGGGGTAGGGTAGAGGAGCAAGTGTAGCAAGAACAAAAAGAGTAAACACATGAATGTAACCTTATTCTAGCAAAATAATCTGTGGGAATGAGAGTAAGCTTTCCTGATGAAGCTAAGCTAAAATAATGGTAGGCAAATGTAGTTGTTAAGTCTTGAGTGTAATAATAGCATTGACAGTTGCTATAGTAAAAAAAATCATTATGCCTGTTCCTAAGGTACACCAGCCCAAACCCATAATGACTATTGACCACTCTCCACTCATAGGTCCATAGGAGGTTACTAGGCTAATGGTCCTAGGACCTTTACAAGCCTAGCCATGTAAAAAAACCCAGAGTACCCTAGCTGACCATAGTTATATGATCACTGTTTGCAGAGTGATACTGTGATCAGTACCAAGTGCCCCTGTCCATGAGGGCCAAAGGTACCACCCCTGGGTGAATTTGTGGTTTCCCATCCAGTTGTCAAAATTAGACCTAAATAGGGTCATTGAGGAGCTCTGCTTCACATGAATTGGGAGCATATTCCAGAGAAGTGGCAATCTCTGGAAGACATATCTGTCTCTTCCTCAAGTTCTATTGATGTCACAGGCTAGGTTGAGATCCCTGGAGTGAGTGACTCTTGTCCCATTTGATTTGTAGATGTGCAGCATTTTCATTAGGACAGGTCAGAGACCGCAGTGTAGTTCAGGCACAGGTCACCTCTCAGCAACCTATATGATACAGAGTACAGTGATAGGGTTTTCAGTCACAACAGAATCCTGTAGAGAATGTCTTAGAGGCCCTGAATTCTCTTGGTTAGAAACATCTGTGGTCTCTCCAACTGCTGTAGGTGTCTGGTGAGGTATATACAGAAGGGAGTACTGTACTCAGTCACTGGTCTGATAAGGACTGAGTACAGTTGAGTTATGACCTTCCTGGTCTTGGATGTGATGCCCTTATTTATGAGATGGGCAGTGTAGAAGGCTTTCCTTGCCACCGTGGATATATGGTGACTGAAGTTTAGATTGCTATCAACCTGCATTACTAAGTATCACACCACTGTGTTTGACCTTAGAGGAGTGCTATCTATATCATAAAAACTTCTTTGCCAAAGGGGAGAATAAGGCTTTTTTTTAATTTAGTTTCATTCTATGACCCTGGCACCAATCATTTGTCTGTATCAGTCCCTTCTGTAATTTGTTAATATCGTTGAGAGATTCTACAATTGCACCCAGTATACAGTTGGCTGCAAACTTGGTAAGTCACAGGTCATCTACTTTTGACTGGACTTCAGAAAAATAAATTCCAAACAGCAGAGGGTACAGATCCTTGTGGTATATCATTGGTAAGTGGCCTACTGGTGGAAGTGCATTCCCCAACTTTGACAGTGTGCTTTCTGTGTGTGAGACAGTTTTCTACCCATCTAGTGATGAATGGATACCCAGCTGGAGAGTTTCTCAATGTTCCCTGAGTAGGGAATTGTGTCAAATGCCTTGGCTAAATCAAGATAAGCAGTGCGTAATACTTTCTCCATATCCAGGGCTTTGGTGACTTTCTCAAAGACGTGCACCAGGTTTAATAAGCAAGATATAACCTTGACAAAATCAAACTGGGTTGGGTCAAGAGTTTGAAGGTTGCCTATGTCCTAGTTGATTACGTCTATGATGATTATTTCCATGGCCGTACAGATAAGACTGGTCAGGCTAATGGGTCTATAGTTCCCAGGATTGATTGATGGACCCCCTTTGTGCATGGGGATTACTGTTACTATTCTCCATTCCGCAGCCACAAAACTAGTGCTCACACTGTGGTTAAAAAGACAGCTAAGTGGTTCTACAAGGTCTTGTTTTAGATTGCTTAGTATGCAGCCTGGGATGTTATCTGGTCCCATAGAGGACATATCTTTGGCCTTGAGAGTGCTTGAATGACCTGTTCTTTGGAGATACTTGTTAGAGTTATCAGGAAGGCTATGTAGTATGGCTGGTGGGGACAGAGGGATGAAATTGTCACTAGATCTGTCAGCTAGCAGGTTGGCAATTTCTTCAGGTTCAGTGTGTGTGATGCTATACACTATAAGTTCAACACACAACTGGGTATTACCTTTGAAGTTTCAGATGTAGCACAATTATGCATTATTATTGCCTTTAGCTAGGGATGCCAGTCTGGTTCCATAAGTAGCTTTAGAGGACTTTATAATGTTTCTGATTTGCTTGTTTAAGCTGTGTAGGGTAATCTACCTTTGCTGAGTACGTTCCTTCTTAGATATCAGTTTCTTTCTTTTGTTATATAACATAATTTATACTTGCAGTCCACCAGTGTGGCTTGTTTTTACAAGAGGACCTAGTTTTAGTCCTGTCAGGTACAGCTGAGGCAATACATTTGCATAAGTGGCATTTGTGTACTTCTCCACATAGGAGTCATTGTTGCCTGTCTTAGCAGTGGCTTTAAAATCATTTATACAATCATTTAGAAGACAACAGTTTGCTCTGTAGAAATGTTTCATTTTTTTTTTTGCTCCTGTGTGGGTGTCAGGTCTGATCTTTACTTTAAATGAGACAAATTTATGTTCTGACTTAACTAGGGAGGGCAGCACACTGGAGGTAGTCCAGTAATCCCCCCATGTTGGTGAGTACCAGGTCTAAGAAATTGGGGCATCTTGTGGAGGTGCAGACTAACTCTTCCAGTGCATTTTAGTTAATAAAGTCCAGGAACCTCATGTAAGTCGCCCAGTCAATGGATGCGTAGTTGAAGTCTCCCATGACCAAGGTGATTGGTGGTATACTGAGTGCTTCAAACAAGTCCAAGTAGGTGGCAGTTTCTCCTGGTTCTTGGTAGGGGACCTGTAGTTAGCTATGATGTAGTAGGGTATTTTACCTATAGTTATTTGCACCTGGAGTAGCTCAAGAAAGTTGTACTGTTTCACCAGTTGCGAGGTGTATTTGAATTTAATGAAAATGGCTATACCTCTACCTCTGGTTCTTTCATGCTTGTTTTGGGATCTGAACATGTGGAAGGCATTGTGACCCTGCATGGCCGGGGTACTCCCTGTAGCCCTGAACCAAGTTTCAGTGATTGCACAGACTTCAGCATCTTCCAAGGTGAGGAGTGCTTCCATGGAGTGCAGCTTACTGTTTAGGCTCTTAGCATTAAGCAGCATGACCTTGAGTTTATTTCTAAAGTATTTTTTTTATGTTGGAAGTTTTGCTGCTTTGGTATAGCCTAAAAAAGGCTCTATGCGGGAGGTAAGCATCTTTGCCAATATCCTAAAGCCTTGAGGAGACAAACGAAGGCCATCTCTGGCAAAGCACTGAGGTCTGTTGGCAATATCTTTACAGGCTGACAGATACTGGATCTCCTTGGAGTTCCAGAAGCTAAATCAATTGTTGAAATCAATCATTTTTTGTCTGTACTGTGGCATCATACTTGGTGAAGGTTTATTGCTGCTTAGGGCTAAGGGCATACCTGCCTGCCACACATAATCTGAGAGTTCTATCATGTTTCTCTACAAATAGGTCCAGAGAGGTAGATCTCAAGTCATTAACTCCAAAATGTAGTATGACAGAGTCATAACTGTGATTGCTGCTGAGTGACTTGAGTGCTTACATGACCTGATGGATCCTGGCACCCAACAGGCAGCTGACTGTGACCTCCAGGGGTGGCTCGTGGCATCGGACTGCCGGACTGCAGCCCCCTCAGTTGTTTTTGGTCTTGTTATATTTTTTAATTTTAATGTAAAAAAAAAATCTTTTTTTTTGTACTTTAAATTTCGAGTCCGTGACTCGAAAGTACGCGCATTGCGCACCTTAACCGCGGTTGTAAACAGCTTTTTTTTTTTTTTTGTTTTCATTGCAGCCCGGAGGGAGCAATTAAGGCATCATTGTGATGCCCAGAAGTCTATGCAGCAGCGGTTCCAAACCGCATAGACTTGGAAGGGGCTCTGACTGCAACGTCCGCAGGCATGTCAGTCATGACGTGCCTGCTGGGCTAAAGCCAAAATGTTGCTGATTGGTTGTCGCTCTCTTCCCGGCCTTTATGTGCTGGGAAGAGAGCGAGATTAGGAATCGAGCTTTCTTTTTCAGATCATCATTGTATTTTATTTTTTTTTTTCATTTCTATTTGGATTTCGTAATCGTTTTTTTTTGGGTGCCTGGGTGGATTATCGTTTGGACAGCACCTGTGCGGATTGGAAGAGCAGAAGAAAGAAGAAAGAAGAAGAAGTAAGTACAGAGTGAAGGACGGGTGCAGATGTAAGTATGTTAACTGTTTTTATGTGTAACTTCTACTTCTTCCAGAAATTATTAGACTAAAATAAAATATTTATCCTAAGTGTAACCCCCCCAAATTACCCTCTCTTCTTCCAGTAATGCCAGCATTTTTGTTTGGTAGGGAGAGTGTTACACACTCAAAGGCAGCCTGCCAAAGCATATCTAGAAATATAGGGTACAAGTCCTTTTTATTGCCTGAACTTATAAAAGGTCCCTTTTGTATTGGGGTCTGCACCTTCCATACACTCAGTCTTTGGCATCTACTAGCACCTGGGTCTGTCAAAGGATCTCCTCCAGCTATCACCCTTTTCACCTATTAACACCAATATTTTTCAGCAGTAAGTTTAGAGTGTTCCAATCTGCATCCAGCCAGCGTACATGTATAGTGCACAGATGGTGTGTGACGTTGACAGTGCTATTTTTTCACAAGTTAGATAATCTGGTGATACTTCTTGTAGATGTGGAAATCTTACTGCAGATTCTGTCCATATCTTCTAGGCTTGCCCAAGAGGGCAAAGAGGTCTTGGAAAGATATATATTTAAGGGCCAGTATATATAGTATGTATGTAGGATCTTAAGGAGTCCAGTCAGTGATCCAGTAGATGATCCAGTAAATATATAAGTACTAAGCTGAACATGCTAAATATTCTGAAAACCCACATGGCAAGGGAGTAGAAAACAAAATGGGATACCCCTTACTTTCAATTAGGTGGAAAATGCAACAATTGAAATTTGCTACTATATCTTGTGTTTCTTTTTCAGTAAAATTCAAATAAAAGTATATATACAAAAAAAAAAAAAACATAAGATGCAATGTTGTCCAGAAAGCATTCAGGCACCATGAGTCAGGTACTTGAAGCAGAGCTGTCAGTGAAGCCTCTAAAAACATGCTCCTTTAAATATGCACTGAAAAAGTGAATATGCTTGTAAGGAGTGAATGCATACAAGAAATACACTATATGCTAATATGCTTATCTGTATTTAAAAAGACTGAAGTTAGCACTGCAGTCTCTGCAGACTTGGTTAGAAAATATACATTTCTAGAACCAGAAAGAAGTATTGTTTGAAGTAATACAGCTTTAATAAGGCTCACATGGGTGACTATATAGTTGGGCATACAGACTTCACACAACAGATTGTATGAACAGGGTGACAATAAACTGCTTGTTATATTACAGATTCTTGCAGTAGACAAGGACACTAAATTCCCTTAACCCAGACAAATATGACTGACCTAGTGGAAGTCAACATGGGAGTGAACAACCTGAGGTACTCCACCTAGACAGATATGCTCAGGCACATGATGACGTTTACTGTGTGTGTGTGTGTGATCAGGTCTCACTTTGTTCTTACTCAGATCTAAACTTTTGTACAGAATTTCTGCATTTTCTTTTGTTTGCCTTTCCCAAGAAAAACAAAAGATGCCGGCATGTTACTATGAACTGACTTGGAATGCAATGTCCCCTGCACAGTTTGCAGACTATGTGCCTACGGGAATACAGATCTAAACTTTCTCAGCTATTGTTAGTGATGTAAAGTGCACCATCTCTAGTCCCAGTGGGTGACAACTGTAGCTATTCTTGTTCCACAACAAATGCCAAGTACAAAGAAAAAGTCTGAAAAAAGTGAAAAGCTTTGGTATGTGTCTGTTTTTGTTACTGCTTCCTTGTACCAGTTGCCTTCCTTTCTCCGGAGCTGTGATTTGTGCTACATCAGTTGAAGGCAAGTTCATGATGGCTGCGATACATGTTTTAGTAGAACGGGGCGGGTAGTGATGACAAGTAACAAACACTTGGAGAAAAGGAATAAGCAAAAGCAAAACTATGGTGAAAATTAGTAATACCTTTGTAAAATACACACACACACACACATACATGCACACAGACACACACAACAGATTAACTTAAAAAAATCTAGAGCTTTTTTAAAACACACTGCATTTGCAAAGTAGGTAATTCTTGCTGACGGTTTTGTGAAGTCTTTTCTTCAGACTTTTATTTAGCAATCTGCACAGAAGATGTAGATATTGTCTCAGTTACATTGCTAAGAATGTTTGTGACTGTATTTTGTAATTGTGTAATACTGCAGTAAAAAATTATATGCTTTTATAGTTGACCTGCTGGTGTTCACTTGGATTCAGAGGTAATTGTAAGAACCCTGAATGAGGAAAGGGTGTATCAATTTCTGCTTCATATTAGACTGGGTGTAATATAGGCACTAAGAACAAAATAAAGCCAGTTTGATCCAATTACAAGCCTCCAGACTTCCTAGTTAAAAAGACACATTAGGTAGGTTATGAAGTAAGTAACAGGATAAGTTGATCAGAAAATTACTTTTGTTTCGAGCACAAATTTTCAGACAGGAAAAAGAGTAGAGCACAGTAATAAAGCAGCTAAATTTGCATAGTCAGGTATAAAATGAAATGCATTGTTTCCGTAATAAGAATTTCCTCTTATTTTTCTTCTTTTTTGTTGAGACGATGGAAAGCAGATTTCTACAGCTGGGTAAGACTTAGTTACTCAGCTATACATCAGAATAATAATGGTGTAAAAGTGTCAGTGAGTCTGATAGCGATTCATTTATATGCAAGACACATAGTCTGTATTTATTCATTGTACATCTTTGTGGTGCAGGATTGCTTACACAACATGGATCGTTCCTGCTCAGATTAATATTTCAGAGCACAATTCTTGTGAACTGCAGCACATATGGATAAACTCTCAAAGTGCCCCTGTGCTTGTGATTCATCTGAGCATGGGCGATGGATGCAGCTGTGGGATACACTGATGCCTGGGTGAATTACAGAGAGAGAACTGCAGGACAGAGGTACAAGATGAATGCAAAATATACATAGGTTTTTCACCTTCCAAGGGGAAAAATGTACTGACCCAGATGTTTGGACAGAGTAGGTACAGATTACCATTTAGCCCTATTCAACAAGTATTCTGTGTGTGTGTGTGTGTGTGTGTGTGTGTGTGTGTGTGTAATGCCCCAGTTACTGTATACTGGTGGCTAGAGAGAACAAATGGTAGTGGGTAGAGATACTCAGGCTTGAACCCTGTACCTTGTATGCAGGTGTTAAGGACCTGAATTCCCTACCCACCACTATTTGTAAAAAAAATTGCAGATTTTTGCTTCCTATTTAATCTGATCTGCTCCTCATAATATCTGTGGTTTCTAAATATTGCAATGCTTGATATTTGATGGTACACTGGTAGCTTTGTTGCTTTACAGCTGCAGGTTCTTGGGTTTGATTCTTGGCTGGGGTGCCTTGTGTGTGGGGTCTGCATCTCATCCCTGTGTTTGTGTGGATTTGCTCTGGTGTCCTGCCATTTTACAAAGACATGTGTCTGCAGTATTTCTCCCTGGGCCTCTGCTGAAAATTGTTTTTGTTCCGTCAGAAATAAAATTGACAGGCATTTGAATTTCAGACTTCATATTCTTTAGAATAAAAGCTTTTATTCTAGCAATTTTCTAAGTTTATAAGATGAATATTTGAAATTTGTACTTATTTTTGGGACTGTATTACCCCATTATTGGCTTTGTCCAGGTTTTTTGTGCTAAGGTTGACAACTATGGCAAGAACTGAATTCACTGAATATGTCTGAGGGCTGTATTCCCTCATTACTGGGTTTGTCCAGGTGTTTTGTGCTAAGAGGTTGACAGCTATGGTGAGAACTGAATTCATTAAATGGATAGCCATTTAAGTTTCAGTCTTCCTCTCTTTCACAAAGCAGCTGATTTGGCGTAGTGGTATGTTGCTCTGACTGTTTTGCACAGGGACCTTGGCAGTAAAATGTATGGTGGTAACACAGCATTTTATTCTAGCAACTTTCCAAGATTATACAAGCAATGTTTAATGTGTCCCTGGTTTTTGGCCTTTTGGCCCCCCCCCCAAAAAAAATTTGGCTTTTTCCAGATTTCTTGTGCTGCGAAGTTGAGATGCGGTTGATTATTGAGTAGATTTTACAAGGAGCTGAGAGCTTCAGGGGAAGAGAAGTTTAGTGCTGTTTATGCCAAGTCACCTTGCATTGTTAATAGCACAACAGGTTGTGTACTTGCTTTTGATGCAGAAGGCTGTTGGTTCTACTCCCACAAGGGGTGAATGCTGCTGTACTGAAAAAGTTAAGATACTAACTATGAGTCTGTTATCAGTTTGCCATCCATTTCCTATTGCAATATTACTAGCTTATCATTTTTAATGTAATATAGGCAATTTATTCCTCAGGAGCATCGGACACTTTATTTTTCGATGAAGCCATGAATTATGAAGGTGTTTGCTAACAGCAACCTCTTCATTAGTTAAAGATTTATTTAATGTGGAATTATTTAGATTACTTTTTTACTTCTTCAGAGATTGTGCATATTTACTAATAATGGTGGACTGTAGAATTGTGCATATTTACTTATAATGGTGGACTGTAGAAGTCTGAGTAGACTTTTATGATGGAAATGTTCTGAATTGGGCAGTTTTGTCATTATTGGTGCATGGGTTTTGTTTCATGTTTACTGGAAAAATGTTCAAAACAATAGGAAGGTGTATCAAAGAGCACATGTATGTTTCATATGCAAGGGGCCTATGATTTGAAAACAGCCCAGAATTAATCTTTATCTGCCACTGGTAAAATGTATTTTCTTTGAATGTGAGTTTCAATGCTGTCTCAATGAATGTGAGTTTCAAGGACAGAGAAGTTTTAATTAAGTTTTCATTGTGAGACTGCATTGCTTTGTTTAGCAGATGACTTAGTGCTTGTGCTGTAAAATACAAAATAAAACCTTCAAATGAAGTCCAACTCATCATAGAAGTAAAGAAGTATGCACATTAGTGTTTATGGTAAATGGAGTGAAATAGCCAAGTAATGGTTCATTGGAATGGCTGCAGAGGCTCCATTCAACCATGATTTTGTCAGGGGGGAAGGGCAGCAAACTCAGACAGGCCCAGCTGAACTATACCTCCCAACTGTCCAGATTTTCAGAGAATGAATAGATTTTTGCTTATTTTTGGTTTGTTCTTCATAAAATTTGTAGTTTTCTGGCAAATCATTTAGGAATTAAGTCACTAAATAATGATACACTGAGTTTCAGACTTCATAACCTTCAGAAAAATGCATGCTAAAGTAAGAACTGTTATTCTATCAACTGTCTCAATTTATTCAAGAGCAATTTTTAGTACTGTTTATATGTTCCCCCAATATATTTGGCCTTGTTCAGATTTACTGCATTAACAGGTTGAGAGGTACATGCAAATAAATTGCTTTATAGAATTAGGCATAGCCAACCTCTCAACTGTCCCCGATTTTGGCTCAAAATGTTGCTCTTCCCCCTAATAATCCCTCTGCAAAACAGCAATTTTGGAAGAAAACATGGAGGGTTTACAATTAAGAAATAACTGTAATAATCAAAGAAGTTATAGATTACTTGAAATGCATGTAGATTCTTTTATTTTGTCAGCTGCTTAAGTTAGCAGTACTAATATTAAAGTGTCCCTTCTTTGACAGGTTCCCAGCTGTATTGTGTGGCTATTTTATATTTTTGCATCACATTTTTGGTCCATTTTTCATAAAATTGTGTTTTTTGGCAAATTAGTGACAAATCACTAAAGACTGAAGTTAGAAAATAATGACAGACATTTGAGTTTCAGATTTTATACCCTTCAGAAAATTCATACTAATGCAAGACCTATCCTATTATCTTTCTAATTCTAAGTTTATTAGAGCAATATTTAAAAATTGTCCTTATTTTTGGGCCTTTGTCTCACTTCTGTGTATGGCTTTGTCCAGATTTCTTGCTCTGAGGTTGAGAGGTATGACAAATGTGTCAGGGACATCACAGTCAGCCAGAGACATTTCAAATTGTGACATACTTGTTGCACCCCACTCCCCCATGTAGTGACTCTGGATGTGTCCAAGCAAGGCAAGGAGTAGTTATACAGTGTAAATGTGCAGTGTGACCCCCCCCATCCAAGGTAGACACAAGTACTACAGTGGCTTTTCATCTGTTCTTGATTTTGCAGAACGGTCTAGTTTCTGTCATATTTTTGTACTGTTGATTTATGCTTATTACTCAAAGTGCCTGTTGCTCTGTGTTTAAGTAGCAATGCTTTAATGACCATAAGGTAAGCTTGTCTGAGATCGTAAGATGCAAGTAAGCTTTAATAAGCATACTGTTAAAGAATTGCCAACATTGAAAGCCTTTCTGTTGTTGCCATGCAGAGAATACTTGACTAGATAATGTGTAAGCCTTGGGTATTAAAGGACAGGATTCCATTATTTTAAAAAGCTCATTACACTTGTTGGAGACTTCAAGTCAGTCGACTTTACCTGTAAACTAAACAGAATGCCAATCATGTGTGGTCCATAACCTGTACAGTAATCCTTTAAGCAATGTATCTTGAGCTTGTTTCTTGTTTGCTTTTCATTTTTTACTTTGATCATGTTTTAGTTTTCCCAATGAAACAAGTAGATAGTTGTCAGGCAGCAGGTCTTTTTTGGATAAGAAACATTTTTACAAGTGGGGGCATCACAGAGATTTCTACTTTCAGCATTTTACTTAGTACTTTAATAAAGCTGAATATAAATTATAATTAGAACTGCAGTGCAAGAAGAAGTGGTTTGAGTTGAGTGCTTCTTGTTTTTCTTATACTTGATTTTGACTGTCATTCCAGTAATGTATTCAAAAAGTAATTTATTTTTTCATGCCTCACAACCTTTTGTTTCCATCTAGATATTAAGTAAGCTGTCATGCAGCCAATGCATTGAAATATTTTTATTCTTCTACATTTATTTTTGTCTTGATTGGTCTCTCATAATGATGGTTTGGCACCCACGGCAGCGTATTTAATTAAAGTTAGTTTTTGTGGTTTTGAGCATAGCTCCTCCCCTTTCTAGTTGGCCACACCCCTTCCCCTTGACCCCACCCATTCAGCTGTCTCCTGCAGCCCCCCTTTGATTTGAAGTCACCAGCCGCCACTGGTGACCTCCTTCTTTTCCAACCTGGTGAGAGGGATGGCTGTGTGTCACACTATTGAGTCACCTATGACCATGAGATTTGGTTTTGAAGTGTTTTGCCTCAGGGGCTTGATTGCTGAGAAACTTTTATGCATGTTGTTTTGTGTACTGGTGAATTCTGTTCGTGTACCAGTATGTGGAGGGTTGTTTGTACTTGTGAGGTCTCTGGTCTTTTGATCAATTCTTGCTGAGTACCTCTGTGTATATGAGTTCCTGTGTCTTGACTTCATCTTGTGTAAGAGGAGAGTTGTGTGAGCTGACAACCTTTTTTAATGTCTTGTTTATTGTTACATGAGAGGACTGATTCAAGTTTAATGGTGTAGTGACCTCTCTCACCTATTGTATTTGTTTGCTTTAGGAGCAGGTGGTTGTCAGTATACATGAGTCAATTACTAAATTGCCTCAGGATGCCCATGTCAATCAGGCTGGCTGGTGAAATGTTGGGAAACTGACTGTCTATAGTAGCAGATAATTCCTAGTTTGTGGGAGGGAAAAAGATCAGCTATTACTATGGGATTAGCAAGGAGACTTAAATCTGTTAGGATCAGCAAAGATAGTGGGGCGATGCTTGTCAGTGCTTAGCTGAGCTGCCTACAGTGCAGCAGTGTGCAACCGAGTTGCCCAAAGAGCAGCAGGGAAGCATGAGAGGGGTTTCACTGAGTGGTGTTTAGGAAATAAAAAGTGATTCTAGGTGTTTGCATCTGTACAAGGCACTGCTAACCCTTGTTGCATGGTGTGCAGCAATGAGCAAATGTGGGGCTTAAATACAAGCTAATTTAAGCAGTTCTAACACAATCTACCAATAGGAAAGCCCCATCACAGAGCATTTATTCCAGCAATCTCCAACTCAGATGGGTCCTGAGCTACACATTTCTGCCACAAGGGTGCAGGGGAGGCCCTCTTAATGTAAGATGTCTGGTTTTAGTGCTCAAGTGATACCCAACAGTCTAGACTCAGCAAGTCTGAACCTAGCCTATGCTATTTAAGGCAGAAGACGCAAATATACAAAGTGCAGAATGAATCTGTCACAGAAGCAAAAAAAAAAAAAAACAGTAAAAATGTAGCAACAATTCAGTAAAATACAGTACACAAAGTGCAAAAAACAGGCTTGAATTCTACTTATTTTTGAATATTTCAGTGTATGCACTTGCAATTTTTTTTTTTTTTTTTGCAAAATGCTTTATGAACAGATGGTTAAATGCTTTAGTAGCTCTGGGCTTCCATCTGTTAGACAGCATGGATTCAGAACTGGTTTTACTACAACCACCACTATACTCTCAGCATCTGATATGATCTATAGCAACCTAAATGATGGTCTCCTTACAGCTGGTATTTTTGTGGACATGACCCATGCCTTTGAAACTCTTATCCTCAACACGCTGATTGCTATGTCACAAAAATTTTATTTGGGAGAAAATGTCATTGTCTGATTCCATAGCTATGACAGCACAACCTTTCAGGTTTACTCTAAAAACCAGCCATCCACTAATGGAACACTAAAAACTGTTATTCCTCAAGTCTGTTCTAGACCTTTTACTATTTTTGTCATTCATTAATGATACTATAAATTACTTAACAGTGTATTTATGTATTTTATTTGACATTTGTTTACTGGGATAGTCTGTCTGGGTATGAACCCATTTTCAGCAGAAGCTCAGGGAGAAAAGCTCCAGGTATAAATCCCATTTTACATAGCAATACATATAAAATGTATATTTGTAACACTAAATACATAGAGACAAATATTTACAAGTTTTCATACTGATATTCTAGATGCATAGAGTCAATTTCTTAATTATCTGCAACAAAACCAAATCCTCTCTCAGCATTTTTTTAGGCCATATCATAGCACTACCACCACTCTTATATCCTTCTTGGGCATAGTTAACCAGGCCCATGACACTGGACGAATTAATTGTCTCTTCACTCTTTCTTGATCTGTCTAGGGCCTTTGATATGGTATCCCACCCTCTTCTTCTCACTAAACTCCCCAACTTAGGCATCTTTCCCCCTACCGTAAATTGGTTCTCAAACTACTTCACAGATAGGCAACAATCAACCAAATAGCAACATTCTTTCTCCCCTTTCCTTAACATAACCACAGGTGTTCCCCAAGGATCCATACTAGGCACCCTTCTGTTCAGCATTTTTCTCAACAACTTCCATACCACTCTCACTCAAGGTACCATCATCTATACTGCCAGTTCCACATCTGAACTGTGGCAACTCCCCCAAAGTGCCCTCAATTTTACTGAAACATGGATGGCCAATAATTATCTTGCCCTAAACTCCCCAAAAATAAACTTGTGCTATTTACCCTAAAAAAAAACTTTCCTAAACAAGGATGAATTTACAATCCATTCTCAAGATAACACTATCATTGAAGTTGTCCCAAACACAAAACTACTAGATGTCATCATAGATAAAGCCCTAACATTTTACCTGCATATTCACAGCAACATCAAAAAAACACATCAAGAACTGGGTATCCTCTATAGACACAACTACTTCCTCAACCACTCTGCAAAACTCTCCCTAGCCTCTTCCATTCTGCTACCATCGCTTCCATTGGTAGCCCTTTTCTGACCAATATCCAGTCCTCTCTGAAATCAAAACTTGTCTTATGCTACCTTAAAATTGCTAAATTTGTAACCAATGCAAAATATTTATCTCATCACTGTGCCTCATTACAACTACTAAACTGGTTAGAGCTCCCACATTATCTTACATATTTACAATTAACCGCTGCACACAAACATATATTCAAGCCGCCAAACTGCCCTGGCCTCTCTTCTCTACTTACTCTATACCATCTAAATAGACCTCTCCAAGCCGTAAATCAACTTCTGCTGAATGTAAAAAAATATATAACCTTTCAGCTGGTCAGATGCTCTACTGCTTTACTATTGCTAAACTATGGAACACCCTCCCACGATCACTCAGGATTACCAGCAATGCAGCTCTCTTTTACAAATCCCTGAGACAACACCTTTCCTCTCTATGGCAATGCACATGTGCCAAACCTGCACTTCACAAAACTGACACTACCCTACACCTTCATTAACTACTACTCTGAAATAATAATTTCTCTTTCAGTTTACATACTTAACTGCATTACTGTACTATCTGCTATATTTGCTTACCTATATTTAGGTCGATGACTTCAAAAGGACCAATTATTCAGACTATGTTGCAAGAACCTCACCTACTTACTTGAGTACCTTAATTATCCTAACTTTATATCCTATGTTGTTATATTCTAATTGCATAAACCACTTTATCATTGATGTTGTAATCTCATGATGTACCAAGATTCTTAACTTGCTCATTCAACTGTCTACTGCAGCTCTTGCATTCTTATGCACTTATTATGTTGATCTATTGTATTGTATGCATTGTATAATTGATTATGGAGCTTTTCACCCCGGGCCCCCACTGAAAATGTGCTCACTATGGCCCAGTGGACCATCCCAGTAAACAAATAAATAAATATTTTCAAATATTGGGTAGCAACACAGTAGCTGTGGTAGAATAAAATAAGTTGTTGACATCAGAATCTAAGGTTAATATGGGCGCGATTAGATTCAGATATAATAGTGATCATAGGCGTGATGCAGAGGTATTATCAGAAAATAATTGTATTGAACCCAGTGATACAATAAGACCACACATAGTAAAATTTGCATAAGTGTATTTCAGACACAGATGTAGACTGTAGGATAGAGTTTCCAAGTAATGCACAATGCAAACGGGAAATATTTTAATATATGTCTTTATTATAGGTTAAGGTAAGAGTCAAGGGAATAGGAGGGAAATAAAGTGATTATAAAGATTGTAAGAGAAATTTGTTAAGAATATTTACATGAATGAAAAAGGAATAGAAGGTTGATCTGAGCTTGAAGTAGGAGAGTAGATCCTGGTGTAGAGCAGGAGTAAAGCCATTCTTTTTTAAGTGGTCTTTTGGATAGAATTTGAAGGATTGGTTGGAGGTAACTATTCTGATGGTTGTAGGGAGGGAATTCAAGGCTTTAGCAATGGAGTAGGTGTAAAGAGGGTGTCCTGCTGTTTTGTTTGGTTTAATGATAGTGAGTTGCTTTTGGTCATTTGGTCACAGTCGGTGACTGGAGGAATATTTTTTTAGGTTTGCATTAAGAGCAATACAGGTGGCAGTATAGTTAATGATCTTATATGCAATCAACAACTGAGTATATTTTAAGTACTTGGGAAATTCTAGCCAATTAAGAGCGTTTGGTGCAGTACAATGATGTACAGTATTGGGCACTAGTAGCAAATTTGGCAGATTTATTGTAACATTGTTCAAGTTTCTGTATATTTGATTTTTGAAGATTTGTGAGAATGGGGCACCATAAAGGAGAGCAAAAAGGAGGTAAGTATTTGCTAGTGTGATTCTAGAGGTGGGGGTGAGGAAGTGAGGAAGTTTTTAGCTGTGTAGAGCAGACCTAATTTTTTATGTGCTTTTTTTGTCCCATTTTGTATGTGGTAGTCAAATTTAAGAGTGTCATCTATTGTCATTCCTAGCAGCTTAATTTGTGAGGTAAGTTTAATATTGGTGCTACTGAGGAAACATATTTTGAAGATATTTTTTCGTGGGACTTTGCTATGAATAAGAATAGCAGTAGTTTGGCCTGCCTGAGATTAAGAATAAATTGATAGTTTTGTAAACATTTTTCTGTGGCAGTGAATGATTCCTGAGTAATTTGCTGTTGATGAGATGGATCATTTGATCAGCATATAACTTGTTGAATCATTGGCATATAGTATAAAAGAGGTATGTTGTGTACATGTATCTAGTGAATTGGTAAGTATATTAAATAGTGTGGGATACCTGTATTTATAGGGAGAATAGAACTGTTTATAAGAATGGAAATGGGATAGGCTATACTATTTTTGGCATTTTTAGAAATTCACTATGTAAGTTGTCCACAGAGGCTGAGCACACTTTTAGTTTGCTTAGCAGATGTTTGTTAGTGGCTGTAGGCACTGTCTGTAAGGTAAATGTATAAGTAGCTTAGAATTGTTTTGTTCAGTTTAACTGGGTAGAGTTAAAACCCTTTGTAATGGATGCTATGCCATCTATAAAACAGTTATAAAATTGTTTTGCTATAGCCACTGCAGTACCATTTGGAGATGGCTTGGGATTATGTTTTTGTATAGTTTGTAATACTTTGTTTATGGTTGCCCTGAACTTTTGAAGATTTGTTTTGTTACTGTTCTGGAAATTATTATAGTACATTTTTGTCATGGGTATTTTTTTTTTTGTTATTGCCTGATTACGTAGTATGTTATAGTTTTGAAGGTTTTGAGGGGTTTTTTTTGCCAGTGTCTCTAAGCTTTATCTCTGTAATGCATCAATATTCTTGCAGTCTTGGTTAACCAGGGTACATCATTTGCTTTTATTCTCTTGTTCCATAGGGGTACTATTTTATTAATAATGTTGAGGAATACTGAGTTAAATTTCATTATTGCTTCATTTAATGGGATGGATTTTAGGATTTCCAATTAAATGATTAGAGCAACCTAGATAACTGGATGGGGAACAGAAAATACCCCACTGGGATTCTACCTGTGTCCCTGCTAGACATGGGCATTGGGTGCTGACTTGTCAGAACATGGGCTAAATTATTGGCTAGGCTTGTAAAGGTCTCAGGGCCAATAGCTTAAACTTCCTAAGATCCTATAAGCATGGCATTGAATGTTTCTGTATTAAATGTATTTAAGTTACTTATGGGTTTTACTGCTTGCTGTTTAGGGATATATTTGGTATATCATTTAATATAGTCTTGGAGTGGTCACGAAGACAATTAAAAAGGGAACCTGATTTAAGAAATTTATTGGGGTCAGATACAAGAATCCAGTCCAATAAAGAACTTGTTTTTACAAGAGGTCAGATCTTGTATGAGTTGTTTAAAGTCAAATAAGTTGATGCTAGTTTTGGAGGCAGTAGATGTCACTTTAAGTCAGTTGATATTTACATCTGTTAGTATTATTGTTTCATAAGGGATTGTGCTTGACATCCAGTGTAGGATTTCTTCTTATATTTTGATATTGTCACCTGGTGGAATACACTGTGATAATACATATTTGGTTTTGCTTATTTAGTTTAAGGGGTATAACAAGAAGTTCAGAAGTGCTGAATTGTGGTATAGGGGCATTATATGTGGTTAGATGGTAGTGGTTTCAGAACATTAATGTGGCATAACCACCTTTTTTTTTATTGTAGTCATTTTGTATTAAATTATAGCCTGATGGTAGGATCTCAGCATTTCTGATGTTAGGCTTTAGATACGTTTCAGTTATTGCCAGGATACTGGGTTTGTGGCAGGTGAACCAAGCATGTAGCTCAGTAATTTTGTTTCTTATACATTTAGCATTTATGATAAAGAAGGTTGGCTGACTAGCAAGTGATGGGAGTTATGTGGTTTGTCTGAGTGGTAGCTATCAGGTCTGGGATTAGGATGAATATTAGGGTCTATATTAGAACACCGAACATTCAAAATGTCGAGTGTTCTAATATCGAACCCTATCAATCAAAAATTCAAAACATCGAACATTCAGAACTTCGAATTTTTTCCTAGGGAAAAAATTTGCTGTTCCAAAACACATACACACAACACAAGCACAACAAACAAACAGCAATCTACACACATACACCTAAACTCTTACACCTAACCCTACACTAAACTATACATACACCAATGACTATCCACTTACCTTAACCCAAACCCTAACCCTAAGGTCTGTCGCTATTGCACAGTCACCTCACCCATGCCCTAACCCTAACTCTCCTACCCCGCCCTAACCCTCACATCCAAACTATTGCACACTTACCTGACCTGCACCCTAGCCCTAACTCAACCCACCCTAACCCTCACGTCCACACAATTCCATACTACCTGAACCCGACCCGTAACTTTCCACCAGAACGCTGAAAATACCGAAGCAACAGAAATGGACAACGGAATTCTTTCCCTAGGAAGAAATTTGGTTTTCTGTTTCTTCAGTATTTTCAGCGTTTGCTGAAAATGGGTCAGTATTAGAACACTCGACATTTTGAATGTTCTAATATAGACCCGAATAGTACCATCAACGAGGATCAACAAGGATTGCTTTGAGATAAAGTAGCAATTGTATATACTAGCTTGAGGTTGATTTGCTGCAGGGTGTGATTTCTGGCTGTTTTGGAGCAGGCTGAGTGGTTTAGTTTTATAATAGAGGTAAGAAATGTCATGGAAGACACTAGTTACTATTCTTGCTTGGGGTGTCTATAGGAGTTTTTGGTTAGAACTCCAAAAATGTAATTGGTGAGATGATGTTTGTAATTGTGAGATTTTGGTAATGAGTAAGGAAGGTGAGGCTAAGAACAGTGCATAAGGTAAGACTAGGTAGAATCATTATAAGTTAGTAAAGTGCTGGTAGCATTTATTGTAGAGTTTAGGGCAAAGGGATATAATAATTTTTGGTAATTGTAGAGTGTTAAGTAATTGAGGTGATTACAGACATATTTCATGGTGGTATAGTACTGTCAGTGTGAAGTTACCAATTAGAAGGGTGTTTGAGATAATGTAGTCTTGATAGTAAGATTAAGGAAGATAATTGGGATAGAAAGAGAGTGGTGGTTGGCTTAGTAGAGGTAATGGGGTATGTGGGAAATGGAGGTAGGGTAGAGGAGTAAAGTGAAACTCAAGCATAATGAGGGTGGAACAAAGCAGGCCACACTTACCGAACTTAACCTTACCCAATAAGCACATATTTATTACTACACAGAAACAGATATCTCACAGTCCTATAATCTCGACTAAAGCAATCTTTCTGATCTTTGTC